>NW_026783361.1:0-177000 GCF_949774975.1 Lagenorhynchus albirostris
CAATATGTGTCAGTTTTCGTCCCCTGGTACTCGGGTGCAACATTCCAGACGCTTTCCTAACACTCTCCCGACTTGGAGAGTCAGTGCCTTTAACCTCCTGTTTGGCCCAGTTTACAATTTCTGCGGAAGATGAACAGGAATAGGGAGAACCAATGACAGACTAGATGGAGGTGTCTGGACGGGCAAATTTAACTCTCATTTCCCACCAGGAATGGGAATTAACCAAAGGCTCAGCGTGCCGTGCCGGAACCAGATTAGAGCCTGAAGCAATCCTGCGGTGTTGCGGCCAGCTCACGAGAAAACGAGTTGAAGAAAGGAGCTCAGGGGCACTGTAATTCACAAACCTGCAGAGGTATAAATGACAGCTATCGTCCAAAAATATACTGAAGTAAGGCTGCCAAGAGGACTTGAAAGCGGGGCAGAATTGCAGGAAACCGATTTCAGGAGGTAGACTGGAATTGCATTTAAAGCATAGGAAAAGAGGCAGAACGTCCACAATGATGCACTTGGCCAAAAAGGGCGTATGCGTTTTTTCCTGAATATATTCAGGAAAAAACGCATACGCCCTTTTTGGCCAACCAAGCAAGCTTGCAAAGGAAATCTGCACTACAATGAAGTCTCACTTCCCCCCGGTCAAAAGGGCCATCTGAAAAAGGTGTAAAATCCAGAAAGGCAGGACAGGCCATGGAGAACTGGGAGCCTTGTTATGCTGATGGCCGGGATGTAAATTGCCAACAGCCACTCGGGAGAAGTGTCTGGTGTTTCCTGAAACATCTAAAAAACAAAGCATCAGAGCCTAGGGCACTTCCACTTATGGTCCTATAGCTTAGGGAAATTAAAATCAAAAAGACACAGCCACCCCAAAGGTTGGGACGGCTCTGTTTACAAGAACCTGGTTTACGGTACAAGTTCAATATCGCAGAAAGTGAAAAATGGATAAAGAAGTTGTGGTACTTACATACAGTGCAGTATTATTCAGCAATGAAATCTATGTCATCAGGCCCGTAGCAGCATAATGAGTGGATTCAGGTATGATGATTCTAACTGAAATAAGTCACACAGAAAAAGAAACATCATAAGATATCACTAATACACGGAATGTAACCTTGGCTACACAGGAACTGAATTACAAAACAGAACAGGGTCTCAAATTTAGAAACCCAACTTATGCTTGCTTAAGGGGAAAGGTGAGTTGGGGTGCTGCATAAAACCAGAGATTGAAATGAGCACAGATAATGTTCCTTAAGCCAAATATGGAATAGACAAGAGCTACTCCTTGCTCAACGAAATGGATTCAACACCCCATATTAAACACCTAAGAATATACCTGACTAGGAAGTATCTTAAAACCTATGGATTGCTATGTCTCTGAAAGAGAATCAAGCGTGTGTGCAGGGGCATAAACGCAGCAGTGATAGGATTGGAGAGGTTCGGTGAGCAAATGAAGACCCTTTGAAGTCATATTGCATGGTACCCATTCCATGGGTCTCAACTCTCCAGGTTTAAGGTATTCTTCCTTCAGCTAAAACATGCATGTGGAACCCAGAGTATGATCAACCGTGTGATCGGGAGACGTGTTCCAATATGTGTCAGTTTTCGTCCCCTGGTACTCGGGTGCAACATTCCAGACGCTTTACTAACACTCTCCCGACTTGGAGAGTCAGTGCCTTTAACCTCCTGTTTGGCCCAGGTTGCAATTTCTGCGGAAGATGAACAGGAATAGGGAGAACCAATGACAGACTAGCTGGAGGTGTCTGGACGGGCAAATTTAACTCTCATTTCCCACCAGGAAGAGGAATTAACCAAAGGCTCAGCGTGCCGTGCCGGAACCAGATTAGGGCCTGAAGCCATCCTGCGGTGTTGCGGCCAGCTCACGAGAAAGCGAGTTGAAGAAAGGAGCTCAGGGGCACTGTAATTCACAAACCTGCAGAGTTATAAATGATAGCTGTCGTCCAAAAATATACTGAAGTAAGGCTGCCAAGAGGACTTGAAAGCGGGGCAGAATTGCAGGAAACCGATTTCAGGAGGTAGACTGGAATTGCATTTAAAGCATAGGAAAAGAGGCAGAACGTCCACAATGATGCACTTGGCCAAAAAGGGCGTATGTGTTTTCTCCTGAATATATTCAGGAAAAAACGCATACGCCCTTTTTGGCCAACCAAGCAAGCTTGCAAAGGAAATCTGCACTACCATGAACTCTCACTTCCCCCCGATCAAAAGGGCCATCTGAAAAAGGTGTAAAATCCAGAAAGGCAGGACAGGCCATGGAGAACTGGGAGCCTTGTTATGCTGATGGCCGGGATGTAAATTGCCAACAGCCACTCGGGAGAAGTGTATGGTGTTTCCTGAAACATCTAAAAAACAAAGCAACAGAGCCTAGGGCACTTCCACTTATGGTCCTATAGCTTAGGGAAATTAAAATCAAAAAGACACAGCCACCCCAAAGGTTGGGATGGCTCTGTTTACAAGAACCTGGTTTACGGTACAAGTTCAATATCGCAGAAAGTGAAAAATGGATAAAGAAGTTGTGGTACTTACGTACAATGCAATATGACACAGCAATGAAATCTATGTCATCAGGCCCATAGCAGCATAATGAGTGGATTCAGGTATGATGATTCTAACTGAAATAAGTCACACAGAAAAAGAAACATCATAAGATATCACTAATACACAGAATGTAAACTTGGCTACACAGGAACTGAATTACAAAACAGAACAGGGTCTCAAATTTAGAAACCCAACTTATGCTTGCTTAAGGGGAAAGGTGAGTTGGGGTGCTGCATAAAACCAGAGATTGAAATGAGCACAGATAAAGTTCCTTAAGCCAAATATAGAATAGACAAGAGCTACTCCTTGCTCAACGAATTGGACTCAACACCCCCTATTAAACGCCTAAGAATGTACATGACTAGGAAGTATCTTAAAACCTATGGATTGCTATGTCTCCAAAAGAGAATCAAGCGTGTGTACAGGGGCATAAACGCAGCAGTGATAGGACTGGAGAGGTTCGGTGAGCAAATGAAGACCCTTTGAAGTCATATTGCATGGTACCCATTCCACGGGTCTCAACTCTCCAGGTTTAAGGTATTCTTCCTTCAGCTAAAACATGCATGTGGAACCCAGAGTATGATCAACCGTGTGATCGGGAGACGTGTTCCAATATGTGTCAGTTTTCATCCCGTGGTACTCGGGTGCAACATTCCAGACGCTTTACTAACACTCTCCCGACTTGGAGAGTCAGTGCCTTTAACCTCCTGTTTGGCCCAGTTTGCAATTTCTGCGGAAGATGAACAGGAATAGGGAGAACCAATGACAGACTAGCTGGAGGTGTCTGGACGGGCAAATTTAACTCTCATTTCCCACCAGGAAGAGGAATTAACCAAAGGCTCAGCGTGCCGTGCCGGAACCAGATTAGGGCCTGAAGCCATCCTGCGGTGTTGCGGCCAGCTCACGAGAAAGCGAGTTGAAGAAAGGAGCTCAGGGGCACTGTAATTCACAAACCTGCAGAGTTATAAATGACAGCTATCGTCCAAAAATATACTGAAGTAAGGCTGCCAAGAGGACTTGAAAGCGGGGCAGAATTGCAGGAAACCGATTTCAGGAGGTAGACTGGAATTGCATTTAAAGCATAGGAAAAGAGGCAGAACGTCCACAATGATGCACTTGGCCAAAAAGGGTGTATGCGTTTTTCCTGAATATATTCAGGAAAAAACGCATACACACTTTTTCGCCAACCAAGCAAGCTTGCAAAGGAAATCTGCACTACAATGAAGTCTCACTTCCCCCCGGTCAAAAGGGCCATCTGAAAAATGTGTAAAATCCAGAAAGGCAGGACAGGCCATGGAGAACTGGGAGCCTTGTTATGCTGATGGGCGGGATGTAAATTGCCAACAGCCACTTGGGAGAAGTGTATGGTGTTTCCTGAAACATCTAAAAAACAAAGCAGCAGAGCCTAGGGCATTTCCACTTATGGTCCTATAGCTTAGGGAAATTAAAATCAAAAAGACACAGCCACCCCAAAGGTTGGGACGGCTCTGTTTACAAGAACCTGGTTTACGGTAAAAGTTCAATATCGCAGAAAGTGAAAAATGGATAAAGAAGTTGTGGTACTTACATACAGTGCAGTATTATTCAGCAATGAAATCTATGTCATCAGGCCCGTAGCAGCATAATGAGTGGATTCAGGTATGATGATTCTAACTGAAATAAGTCACACAGAAAAAGAAACATCATAAGATATCACTAATACACGGAATGTAACCTTGGCTACACAGGAACTGAATTACAAAACAGAACAGGGTCTCAAATTTAGAAAACCAACTTATGCTTGCTTAAGGGGAAAGGTGAGTTGGGGTGCTGCATAAAACCAGAGATTGAAATGAGCACAGATAATGTTCCTTAAGCCAAATATGGAATAGACAAGAGCTACTCCTTGCTCAACGAAATGGATTCAACACCCCATATTAAACACCTAAGAATATACCTGACTAGGAAGTATCTTAAAACCTATGGATTGCTATGTCTCTGAAAGAGAATCAAGCGTGTGTGCAGGGGCATAAACGCAGCAGTGATAGGATTGGAGAGGTTCGGTGAGCAAATGAAGACCCTTTGAAGTCATATTGCATGGTACCCATTCCACGGGTCTCAACTCTCCAGGTTTAAGGTATTTTTCCTTCAGCTAAAACATGCATGTGGAACCCAGAGTATGATCAACCGTGTGATCGGGAGACGTGTTCCAATATGTGTCAGTTCTCGTCCCCTGGTACTCGGGTGCAACATTCCAGACGCTTTACTAACACTCTCCCGACTTGGAGAGTCAGTGCCTTTAACCTCCTGTTTGGCCCATGTTGCAATTTCTGCGGAAGATGAACAGGAATAGGGAGAACCAATGACAGACTAGATGGAGGTGTCTGGATGGGCAAATTTAACTCTCATTTCGCAACAGGAAGAGGAATTAACCAAAGGCTCAGCGTGCCGTGCCGGAACCAGATTAGGGCCTGAAGCAAACCTGCGGTTTTGGGGCCAGCTCACGAGAAAGCGACTTGAAGAAAGGAGCTCAGGGGCACTGTAATTCACAAACCTGCAGAGGTATAAATGACAGCTATCGTCCAAAAATATACTGAAGTAAGGCTGCCAAGAGGACTTGAAAGCGGGGCAGAATTGCAGGAAACCGATTTCAGGAGGTAGACTGGAATTGCATTTAAAGCATAGGAAAAGAGGCAGAACGTCCACAATGATGCACTTGGCCAAAAAGGGCGTATGCGTTTTCTCCTGAATATATTCAGGAAAAAACGCATACGCCCTTTTTGGCCAACCAAGCAAGCTTGCAAAGGAAATCTGCACTACAATGAAGTCTCACTTCCCCCCGGTCAAAAGGGCCATCTGAAAAAAGTGTAAAATCCAGAAAGGCAGGACAGGCCATGGAGAACTGGGAGCCTTGTTATGCTGATGGGCGGGATGTCAATTGCCAACAGCCACTCGGGAGAAGTGTATGGTGTTTCCTGAAACATCTAAAAAACAAAGCATCAGAGCCTAGGGCACTTCCACTTATGGTCCTATAGATTAGGGAAATTAAAATCAAAAAGACACAGCCACCCCAAAGGTTGGGATGGCTCTGTTTACAAGAACCTGGTTTACGGTACAAGTTCAATATCGCAGAAAGTGAAAAATGGATAAAGAAGTTGTGGTACTTACGTACAATGCAATATGACACAGCAATGAAATCTATGTCATCAGGCCCATAGCAGCATAATGAGTGGATTCAGGTATGATGATTCTAACTGAAATAAGTCACACAGAAAAAGAAACATCATAAGATATCACTAATACACGGAATGTAACCTTGGCTACACAGGAACTGAATTACAAAACAGAACAGGGTCTCAAATTTAGAAAACCAACTTATGCTTGCTTAAGGGGAAAGGTGAGTTGGGGTGCTGCATAAAACCAGAGATTGAAATGAGCACAGATAAAGTTCCTTAAGCCAAATATAGAATAGACAAGAGCTACTCCTTGCTCAACGAAATGGACTCAACACCCCATATTAAACGCCTAAGAATGTACCTGACTAGGAAGTATCTTAAAACCTATGGATTGCTATGTCTCCGAAAGAGAATCTAGCGTGTGTACAGGGGCATAAACGCAGCAGTGATAGGACTGGAGAGGTTCGGTGAGCAAATGAAGACCCTTTGAAGTCATATTGCATGGTACCCATTCCACGGGTCTCAACTCTCCAGGTTTAAGGTATTCTTCCTTCAGCTAAAACATGCATGTGGAACCCAGAGTATGATCAACCGTGTGATCGGGAGACGTGTTCCAATATGTGTCAGTTTTCGTCCCCTGGTACTCGGGTGCAACATTCCAGACGCTTTACTAACACTCTCCCGACTTGGAGAGTCAGTGCCTTTAACCTCCTGTTTGGCCCATGTTGCAATTTCTGCGGACGATGAACAGGAATAGGGAGAACCAATGACAGACTAGATGGAGGTGTCTGGATGGGCAAATTTAACTCTCATTTCGCAACAGGAAGAGGAATTAACCAAAGGCTCAGCGTGCCGTGCCGGAACCAGATTAGGGCCTGAAGCAAACCTGCGGTTTTGGGGCCAGCTCACGAGAAAGCGACTTGAAGAAAGGAGCTCAGGGGCACTGTAATTCACAAACCTGCAGAGGTATAAATGACAGCTATCGTCCAAAAATATACTGAAGTAAGGCTGCCAAGAGGACTTGAAAGCGGGGCAGAATTGCAGGAAACCGATTTCAGGAGGTAGACTGGAATTGCATTTAAAGCATAGGAAAAGAGGCAGAACGTCCACAATGATGCACTTGGCCAAAAAGGGCGTATGCGTTTTCTCCTGAATATATTCAGGAAAAAACGCATACGCCCTTTTTGGCCAACCAAGCAAGCTTGCAAAGGAAATCTGCACTACAATGAAGTCTCACTTCCCCCCGGTCAAAAGGGCCATCTGAAAAAAGTGTAAAATCCAGAAAGGCAGGACAGGCCATGGAGAACTGGGAGCCTTGTTATGCTGATGGGCGGGATGTCAATTGCCAACAGCCACTCGGGAGAAGTGTATGGTGTTTCCTGAAACATCTAAAAAACAAAGCATCAGAGCCTAGGGCACTTCCACTTATGGTCCTATAGATTAGGGAAATTAAAATCAAAAAGACACAGCCACCCCAAAGGTTGGGATGGCTCTGTTTACAAGAACCTGGTTTACGGTACAAGTTCAATATCGCAGAAAGTGAAAAATGGATAAAGAAGTTGTGGTACTTACGTACAATGCAATATGACACAGCAATGAAATCTATGTCATCAGGCCCATAGCAGCATAATGAGTGGATTCAGGTATGATGATTCTAACTGAAATAAGTCACACAGAAAAAGAAACATCATAAGATATCACTAATACACGGAATGTAACCTTGGCTACACAGGAACTGAATTACAAAACAGAACAGGGTCTCAAATTTAGAAACCCAACTTATGCTTGCTTAAGGGGAAAGGTGAGTTGGGGTGCTGCATAAAACCAGAGATTGAAATGAGCACAGATAAAGTTCCTTAAGCCAAATATAGAATAGACAAGAGCTACTCCTTGCTCAACGAAATGGACTCAACACCCCATATTAAACGCCTAAGAATGTACCTGACTAGGAAGTATCTTAAAACCTATGGATTGCTATGTCTCCGAAAGAGAATCTAGCGTGTGTACAGGGGCATAAACGCAGCAGTGATAGGACTGGAGAGGTTCGGTGAGCAAATGAAGACCCTTTGAAGTCATATTGCATCGTACCCATTCCACGGGTCTCAACTCTCCAGGTTTAAGGTATTCTTCCTTCAGCTAAAACATGCATGTGGAACCCAGAGTATGATCAACCGTGTGATCGGGAGACGTGTTCCAATATGTGTCAGTTTTCGTCCCGTGGTACTCGGGTGCAACATTCCAGACGCTTTACTAACACTCTCCCGACTTGGAGAGTCAGTGCCTTTAACCTCCTGTTTGGCCCAGGTTGCAATTTCTGCGGAAGATGAACAGGAATAGGGAGAACCAATGACAGACTAGCTGGAGGTGTCTGGACGGGCAAATTTAACTCTCATTTCCCACCAGGAAGAGGAATTAACCAAAGGCTCAGCGTGCCGTGCCGGAACCAGATTAGGGCCTGAAGCCATCCTGCGGTGTTGCGGCCAGCTCACGAGAAAGCGAGTTGAAGAAAGGAGCTCAGGGGCACTGTAATTCACAAACCTGCAGAGTTATAAATGACAGCTATCGTCCAAAAATATACTGAAGTAAGGCTGCCAAGAGGACTTGAAAGCGGGGCAGAATTGCAGGAAACCGATTTCAGGAGGTAGACTGGAATTGCATTTAAAGCATAGGAAAAGAGGCAGAACGTCCACAATGATGCACTTGGCCAAAAAGGGCGTATGCGTTTTTTCCTGAATATATTCAGGAAAAAACGCATACGCCCTTTTTGGCCAACCAAGCAAGCTTGCAAAGGAAATCTGCACTACAATGAAGTCTCACTTCCCCCCGGTCAAAAGGGCCATCTGAAAAAGGTGTAAAATCCAGAAAGGCAGGACAGGCCATGGAGAACTGGGAGCCTTGTTATGCTGATGGGCGGGATGTAAATTGCCAACAGCCACTCGGGAGAAGTGTATGGTGTTTCCTGAAACATCTAAAAAACAAAGCAACAGAGCCTAGGGCACTTCCACTTATGGTCCTATAGCTTAGGGAAATTAAAATCAAAAAGACACAGCCACCCCAAAGGTTGGGACGGCTCTGTTTACAAGAACCTGGTTTACGGTACAAGTTCAATATCGCAGAAAGTGAAAAATGGATAAAGAAGTTGTGGTACTTACGTACAATGCAATATCACTCAGCAATGAAATCTATGTCATCAGGCCCGTAGCAGCATAATGAGTGGATTCAGGTATGATGATTCTAACTGAAATAAGTCACACAGGAAAAGAAACATCATAAGATATCACTAATACACGGAATGTAACCTTGGCTACACAGGAACTGAATTACAAAACAGAACAGGGTCTCAAATTTAGAAACCCAACTTATGCTTGCTTAAGGGGAAAGGTGAGTTGGGGTGCTGCATAAAACCAGAGATTGAAATGAGCACAGATAAAGTTCCTTAAGCCAAATATGGAATAGAAAAGAGCTACTCCTTGCTCAACGAAATGGACTAAACCCCCATATTAAATGCCTAAGAGTGTACCTGACTAGGAAGTATCTTAAAACCTATGGATTGCTATGTCTCTGAAAGAGAATCAAGTGTGTGTACAGGGGCATAAACGCAGCAGTGATAGGATTGGAGAGGTTCGGTGAGCAAATGAAGACCCTTTGAAGTCATATTGCATGGTACCCATTCCACGGGTCTCAACTCTCCAGGTTTAACGTATTCTTCCTTCAGCTAAAACATGCATGTGGAACCCAGAGTATGATCAACCGTGTGATCGGGAGACGTGTTCCAATATGTCTCAGTTTTCGTCCCCTGGTACTCGGGTGCAACATTCCAGACGCTTTACTAACACTCTCCCGACTTGGAGAGTCAGTGCCTTTAACCTCCTGTTTGGCCCAGTTTGCAATTTCTGCGGAAGATGAACAGGAATAGGGAGAACGAATGAGAGACTAGCTGGAGGTGTCTGGACGGGCAAATTTAACTCTCATTTCCCACCAGGAAGAGGAATTAACCAAAGGCTCAGCATGCCGTGCCTGAACCAGATTAGGGCCTGAAGCCATCCTGCGGTGTTGCGGCCAGCTCACGAGAAAGCGAGTTGAAGAAAGGAGCTCAGGGGCACTGTAATTCACAAACCTGCAGAGTTATAAATGACAGCTATCGTCCAAAAATATACTGAAGTAAGGCTGCCAAGAGGACTTGAAAGCGGGGCAGAATTGCAGGAAACCGATTTCAGGAGGTAGACTGGAATTGCATTTAAAGCATAGGAAAAGAGGCAGAACGTCCACAATGATGCACTTGGCCAAAAAGTGCGTATGCGTTTTTTCCTGAATATATTCAGGAAAAAACGCATACGCCCTTTTTGGCCAACCAAGCAAGCTTGCAAAGGAAATCTGCACTACAATGAAGTCTCACTTCCCCCCGGTCAAAAGGGCCATCTGAAAAAAGTGTAAAATCCAGAAAGGCAGGACAGGCCATGGAGAACTGGGAGCCTTGTTATGCTGATGGGCGGGATATCAATTGCCAACAGCCACTTGGGAGAAGTGTATGGTGTTTCCTGAAACATCTAAAAAACAAAGCAACAGAGCCTAGGGCACTTCCACTTATGGTCCTATAGCTTAGGGAAATTAAAATCAAAAAGACACAGCCACCCCAAAGGTTGGGACGGCTCTGTTTACAAGAACCTGGTTTACGGTACAAGTTCAATATCGCAGAAAGTGAAAAATATAAAGAAGTTGTGGTACTTACGTACAATGCAGTATCACTCAGCAATGAAATCTATGTCATCAGGCCCGTAGCAGCATAATGAGTGGATTCAGGTATGATGATTCTAACTGAAATAAGTCACACAGGAAAAGAAACATTATAAGATATCACCAATACACGGAATGTAACCTTGGCTACACAGGAACTGAATTACAAAACAGAACAGGGTCTCAAATTTAGAAACCCAACTTATGCTTGCTTAAGGGGAAAGGTGAGTTGGGGTGCTGCATAAAACCAGAGATTGAAATGAGCACAGATAAAGTTCCTTAAGCCAAATATGGAATAGACAAGAGCTACTCCTTGCTCAACGAAATGGACTCAACACCCCATATTAAATGCCTAAGAGTGTACCTGACTAGGAAGTATCTTAAAACCTATGGATTGCTATGTCTCTGAAAGAGAATCAAGCGTGTGTACAGGGGCATAAACGCAGCAGTGATAGGATTGGAGAGGTTCGGTGAGCAAATGAAGACCCTTTGAAGTCATATTGCATGGTACCCATTCCACGGGTCTCAACTCTCCAGGTTTAACGTATTCTTCCTTCAGCTAAAACATGCATGTGGAACCCAGAGTATGATCAACCGTGTGATCGGGAGACGTGTTCCAATATGTCTCAGTTTTCGTCCCCTGGTACTCGGGTGCAACATTCCAGACGCTTTACTAACACTCTCCCGACTTGGAGAGTCAGTGCCTTTAACCTCCTGTTTGGCCCAGTTTGCAATTTCTGCGGAAGATGAACAGGAATAGGGAGAACCAATGACAGACTAGCTGGAGGTGTCTGGACGGGCAAATTTAACTCTCATTTCCCACCAGGAAGAGGAATTAACCAAAGGCTCAGCGTGCCGTGCCGGAACCAGATTAGGGCCTGAAGCCATCCTGCGGTGTTGCGGCCAGCTCACGAGAAAGCGAGTTGAAGAAAGGAGCTCAGGGGCACTGTAATTCACAAACCTGCAGAGTTATAAATGACAGCTATCGTCCAAAAATATACTGAAGTAAGGCTGCCAAGAGGACTTGAAAGCGGGGCAGAATTGCAGGAAACCGATTTCAGGAGGTAGACTGGAATTGCATTGAAAGCATAGGAAAAGAGGCAGAACGTCCACAATGATGCACTTGGCCAAAAAGGGCGTATGCGTTTTTTCCTGAATATATTCAGGAAAAAACGCATACGCCCTTTTTGGCCAACCAAGCAAGCTTGCAAAGGAAATCTGCACTACAATGAAGTCTCACTTCCCCCCGGTCAAAAGGGCCATCTGAAAAAAGTGTAAAATCCAGAAAGGCAGGACAGGCCATGGAGAACTGGGAGCCTTGTTATGCTGATGGGCGGGATGTAAATTGCCAACAGCCACTCGGGAGAAGTGTATGGTGTTTCCTGAAACATCTAAAAAACAAAGCAACAGAGCCTAGGGCACTTCCACTTATGGTCCTATAGCTTAGGGAAATTAAAATCAAAAAGACACAGCCACCCCAAAGGTTGGGACGGCTCTGTTTACAAGAACCTGGTTTACGGTACAAGTTCAATATCGCAGAAAGTGAAAAATGGATAAAGAAGTTGTGGTACTTACGTACAATGCAGTATCACTCAGCAATGAAATCTATGTCATCAGGCCCGTAGCAGCATAATGAGTGGATTCAGGTACGATGATTCTAACTGAAATAAGTCACACAGGAAAAGAAACATCATAAGATATCACTAATACACGGAATGTAACCTTGGCTACACAGGAACTGAATTACAAAACAGAACAGGGTCTCAAATTTAGAAACCCAACTTATGCTTGCTTAAGGGGAAAGGTGAGTTGGGGTGCTGCATAAAACCAGAGATTGAAATGAGCACAGATAAAGTTCCTTAAGCCAAATATGGAATAGACAAGAGCTACTCCTTGCTCAACGAAATGGACTCAACACCCCATATTAAATGCCTAAGAGTGTACCTGACTAGGAAGTATCTTAAAACCTATGGATTGCTATGTCTCTGAAAGAGAATCAAGTGTGTGTACAGGGGCATAAACGCAGCAGTGATAGGATTGGAGAGGTTCGGTGAGCAAATGAAGACCCTTTGAAGTCATATTGCATGGTACCCATTCCACGGGTCTCAACTCTCCAGGTTTAAGGTATTCTTCCTTCAGCTAAAACATGCATGTGGAACCCAGAGTATGATCAACCGTGTGATCGGGAGACGTGTTCCAATATGTCTCAGTTTTCGTCCCCTGGTACTCGGGTGCAACATGCCAGACGCTTTACTAACACTCTCCCGACTTGGAGAGTCAGTGCCTTTAACCTCCTGTTTGGCCCAGTTTGCAATTTCTGCGGAAGATGAACAGGAATAGGGAGAACCAATGACAGACTAGCTGGAGGTGTCTGGACGGGCAAATTTAACTCTCATTTCCCACCAGGAAGAGGAATTAACCAAAGGCTCAGCGTGCCGTGCCGGAACCAGATTAGGGCCTGAAGCCATCCTGCGGTGTTGCGGCCAGCTCACGAGAAAGCGAGTTGAAGAAAGGAGCTCAGGGGCACTGTAATTCACAAACCTGCAGAGTTATACATGACAGCTATCGTCCAAAAATATACTGAAGTAAGGCTGCCAAGAGGACTTGAAAGCGGGGCAGAATTGCAGGAAACCGATTTCAGGAGGTAGACTGGAATTGCATTGAAAGCATAGGAAAAGAGGCAGAACGTCCACAATGATGCACTTGGCCAAAAAGGGCGTATGCGTTTTTTCCTGAATATATTCAGGAAAAAACGCATACGCCCTTTTTGGCCAACCAAGCAAGCTTGCAAAGGAAATCTGCACTACAATGAAGTCTCACTTCCCCCCGGTCAAAAGGGCCATCTGAAAAAAGTGTAAAATCCAGAAAGGCAGGACAGGCCATGGAGAACTGGGAGCCTTGTTATGCTGATGGGCGGGATGTCAATTGCCAACAGCCACTCGGGAGAAGTGTATGGTGTTTCCTGAAACATCTAAAAAACAAAGCAACAGAGCCTAGGGCACTTCCACTTATGGTCCTATAGCTTAGGGAAATTAAAATCAAAAAGACACAGCCACCCCAAAAGTTGGGACGGCTCTGTTTACAAGAACCTGGTTTACGGTACAAGTTCAATATCGCAGAAAGTGAAAAATGGATAAAGAAGTTGTGGTACTTACATACAATGCAGTATTATTCAGCAATGAAATCTATGTCATCAGGCCCGTAGCAGCATAATGAGTGGATTCAGGTATGATGATTCTAACTGAAATAAGTCACACAGAAAAAGAAACATCATAAGATATCACTAATACACGGAATGTAAACTTGGCTACACAGGAACTGAATTACAAAACAGAACAGGGTCTCAAATTTAGAAACCCAACTTATGCTTGCTTAAGGGGAAAGGTGAGTTGGGGTGCTGCATAAAACCAGAGATTGAAATGAGCACAGATAAAGTTCCTTAAGCCAAATATGGAATAGACAAGAGCTACTCCTTGCTCAACGAAATGGACTCAACACCCCATATTAAACGCCTAAGAATGTACCTGACTAGGAAGTATCTTAAAACCTATGGATTGCTATGTCTCCGAAAGAGAATCTAGCGTGTGTACAGGGGCATAAACGCAGCAGTGATAGGATTGGAGAGGTTCGGTGAGCAAATGAAGACCCTTTGAAGTCATATTGCATGGTACCCATTCCACGGGTCTCAACTCTCCAGGTTTAAGGTATTCTTCCTTCAGCTAAAACATGCATGTGGAACCCAGAGTATGATCAACCGTGTGATCGGGAGACGTGTTCCAATATGTGTCAGTTTTCGTCCCCTGGTACTCGGGTGCAACATTCCAGACGCTTTACTAACACTCTCCCGACTTGGAGAGTCAGTGCCTTTAACCTCCTGTTTGGCCCAGGTTGCAATTTCTGCGGAAGATGAACAGGAATAGGGAGAACCAATGACAGACTAGCTGGAGGTGTCTGGACGGGCAAATTTAACTCTCGTTTCCCACCAGGAAGAGGAATTAACCAAAGGCTCAGCGTGCCGTGCCGGAACCAGATTAGGGCCTGAAGCAATTCTGCGGTGTTGCGGCCAGCTCACAAGAAAGCAAGTTGAAGAAAGGAGCTCAGGGGCACTGTAATTCACAAACCTGCAGAGTTATAAATGATAGCTATCGTCCAAAAATATACTGAAGTAAGGCTGCCAAGAGGACTTGAAAGCGGGGCAGAATTGCAGGAAACCGATTTCAGGAGGTAGACTGGAATTGCATTTAAAGCATAGGAAAAGAGGCAGAACGTCCACAATGATGCACTTGGTCAAAAAGGGCGTATGCGTTTTTTCCTGAATATATTCAGGAAAAAACGCATACGCCCTTTTTGGCCAACCAAGCAAGCTTGCAAAGGAAATCTGCACTACCATGAACTCTCACTTCCCCCCGATCAAAAGGGCCATCTGAAAAAGGTGTAAAATCCAGAAAGGCAGGACAGGCCATGGAGAACTGGGAGCCTTGTTATGCTGATGGGCGGGATGTAAATTGCCAACAGCCACTCGGGAGAAGTGTATGGTGTTTCCTGAAACATCTAAAAAACAAAGCAACAGAGCCTAGGGCACTTCCACTTATGGTCCTATAGCTTAGGGAAATTAAAATCAAAAAGACACAGCCACCCCAAAGGTTGGGATGGCTCTGTTTACAAGAACCTGGTTTACGGTACAAGTTCAATATCGCAGAAAGTGAAAAATGGATAAAGAAGTTGTGGTACTTACGTACAATGCAATATGACACAGCAATGAAATCTATGTCATCAGGCCCATAGCAGCATAATGAGTGGATTCAGGTATGATGATTCTAACTGAAATAAGTCACACAGAAAAAGAAACATCATAAGATATCACTAATACACGGAATGTAAACTTGGCTACACAGGAACTGAATTACAAAACAGAACAGGGTCTCAAATTTAGAAACCCAACTTATGCTTGCTTAAGGGGAAAGGTGAGTTGGGGTGCTGCATAAAACCAGAGATTGAAATGAGCACAGATAAAGTTCCTTAAGCCAAATATAGAATAGACAAGAGCTACTCCTTGCTCAACGAATTGGACTCAACACCCCCTATTAAACGCCTAAGAATGTACCTGACTAGGAAGTATCTTAAAACCTATGGATTGCTATGTCTCCAAAAGAGAATCAAGCGTGTGTACAGGGGCATAAACGCAGCAGTGATAGGACTGGAGAGGTTCGGTGAGCAAATGAAGACCCTTTGAAGTCATATTGCATGGTACCCATTCCACGGGTCTCAACTCTCCAGGTTTAAGGTATTCTTCCTTCAGCTAAAACATGCATGTGGAACCCAGAGTATGATCAACCGTGTGATCGGGAGACGTGTTCCAATATGTGTCAGTTTTCATCCCGTGGTACTCGGGTGCAACATTCCTGACGCTTTACTAACACTCTCCCGACTTGGAGAGTCAGTGCCTTTAACCTCCTGTTTGGCCCAGTTTGCAATTTCTGCGGAAGATGAACAGGAATAGGGAGAACCAATGACAGACTAGCTGGAGGTGTCTGGACGGGCAAATTTAACTCTCATTTCCCACCAGGAAGAGGAATTAACCAAAGGCTCAGCGTGCCGTGCCGGAACCAGATTAGGGCCTGAAGCCATCCTGCAGTGTTGCGGCCAGCTCACGAGAAAGCGAGTTGAAGAAAGGAGCTCAGGGGCACTGTAATTCACAAACCTGCAGAGGTATAAATGACAGCTATCGTCCAAAAATATACTGAAGTAAGGCTGCCAAGAGGACTTGAAAGCGGGGCAGAATTGCAGGAAACCGATTTCAGGAGGTAGACTGGAATTGCCTTTAAAGCATAGGAAAAGAGGCAGAACGTCCACAATGATGCACTTGGCCAAAAAGGGCGTATGCGTTTTTCCTGAATATATTCAGGAAAAAACGCATACGCCCTTTTTGGCCAACCAAGCAAGCTTGCAAAGGAAATCTGCACTACAATGAAGTCTCACTTCCCCCCGGTCAAAAGGGCCATCTGAAAAAGGTGTAAAATCCAGAAAGGCAGGACAGGCCATGGAGAACTGGGAGCCTTGTTATGCTGATGGGCGGGATGTAAATTGCCAACAGCCACTCGGGAGAAGTGTATGGTGTTTCCTGAAACATCTAAAAAACAAAGCAGCAGAGCCTAGGGCATTTCCACTTATGGTCCTATAGCTTAGGGAAATTAAAATCAAAAAGACACAGCCACCCCAAAGGTTGGGACGGCTCTGTTTACAAGAACCAGGTTTACGGTACAAGTTCAATATCGCAGAAAGTGATAAATGGATAAAGAAGTTGTGGTACTTACGTACAATGCAGTATCACTCAGCAATGAAATCTATGTCATCAGGCCCGTAGCAGCATAATGAGTGGATTCAGGTATGATGATTCTAACTGAAATAAGTCACACAGAAAAAGAAACATCATAAGATATCACTAATACATGGAATGTAAACTTGGCTACACAGGAACTGAATTACAAAACAGAACAGGGTCTCAAATTTAGAAAACCAACTTATGCTTGCTTAAGGGGAAAGGTGAGTTGGGGCGCTGCATAAAACCAGAGATTGAAATGAGCACAGATAAAGTTCCTTAAGCCAAATAAGGAATAGACAAGAGCTACTCCTTGCTCAACGAAATGGATTCAACACCCCATATTAAACACCTAAGAATATACCTGACTAGGAAGTATCTTAAAACCTGTGGATTGCTATGTCTCCGAAAGAGAATCAAGCGTGTGTGCAGGGGCATAAACGCAGCAGTGATAGGATTGGAGAGGTTCGGTGAGCAAATGAAGACCCTTTGAAGTCATATTGCATGGTACCCATTCCACGGGTCTCAACTCTCCAGGTTTAAGGTATTCTTCCTTCAGCTAAAACATGCATGTGGAACCCAGAGTATGATCAACCGTGTGATCGGGAGACGTGTTCCAATATGTGTCAGTTTTCGTCCCCTGGTACTCGGGTGCAACACTCCAGACGCTTTACTAATACTCTCCCTACTTGGAGAGTCAGTGCCTTTAACCTCCTGTTTGGCCCAGTTTGCAATTTCTGCGGAAGATGAACAGGAATAGGGAGAACCAATGTCAGACTAGATGGAGGTGTCTGGATGGGCAAATTTAACTCTCATTTCGC
The DNA here is from genome assembly GCF_949774975.1 of Lagenorhynchus albirostris. NCBI lineage: Eukaryota > Metazoa > Chordata > Mammalia > Artiodactyla > Delphinidae > Lagenorhynchus > Lagenorhynchus albirostris. The sequence continues at coordinate 17,580 of NW_026783361.1, forward strand.
ACCAGGAAGAGGAATTAACCAAAGGCTCAGCGTGCCGTGCCGGAACCAGATTAGGGCCTGAAGCAATCCTGCGGTTTTGGGGCCAGCTCACGTGAAAGCGAGTTGAAGAAAGGAGCTCAGGGGCACTGTAATTCACAAACCTGCAGAGGTATAAATGACAGCTATCGTCCAAAAATATACTGAAGTAAGGCTGCCAAGAGGACTTGAAAGCGGGGCAGAATTGCAGGAAACCGATTTCAGGAGGTAGACTGGAATTGCATTGAAAGCATAGGAAAAGAGGCAGAACGTCCACAATGATGCACTTGGCCAAAAAGGGCGTATGCGTTTTTCCTGAATATATTCAGGAAAAAACGCATACACACTTTTTCGCCAACCAAGCAAGCTTGCAAAGGAAATCTGCACTACAATGAAGTCTCACTTCCCCCCGGTCAAAAGGGCCATCTGAAAAATGTGTAAAATCCAGAAAGGCAGGACAGGCCATGGAGAACTGGGAGCCTTGTTATGCTGATGGGCGGGATGTCAATTGCCAACAGCCACTCGGGAGAAGTGTATGGTGTTTCCTGAAACATCTAAAAAACAAAGCAACAGAGCCTAGGGCACTTCCACTTATGGTCCTATAGCTTAGGGAAATTAAAATCAAAAAGACACAGCCACCCCAAAAGTTGGGACGGCTCTGTTTACAAGAACCTGGTTTACGGTACAAGTTCAATATCGCAGAAAGTGAAAAATGGATAAAGAAGTTGTGGTACTTACATACAATGCAGTATTATTCAGCAATGAAATCTATGTCATCAGGCCCGTAGCAGCATAATGAGTGGATTCAGGTATGATGATTCTAACTGAAATAAGTCACACAGAAAAAGAAACATCATAAGATATCACTAATACACGGAATGTAAACTTGGCTACACAGGAACTGAATTACAAAACAGAACAGGGTCTCAAATTTAGAAACCCAACTTATGCTTGCTTAAGGGGAAAGGTGAGTTGGGGTGCTGCATAAAACCAGAGATTGAAATGAGCACAGATAAAGTTCCTTAAGCCAAATATGGAATAGACAAGAGCTACTCCTTGCTCAACGAAATGGACTCAACACCCCATATTAAACGCCTAAGAATGTACCTGACTAGGAAGTATCTTAAAACCTATGGATTGCTATGTCTCCGAAAGAGAATCTAGCGTGTGTACAGGGGCATAAACGCAGCAGTGATAGGATTGGAGAGGTTCGGTGAGCAAATGAAGACCCTTTGAAGTCATATTGCATGGTACCCATTCCACGGGTCTCAACTCTCCAGGTTTAAGGTATTCTTCCTTCAGCTAAAACATGCATGTGGAACCCAGACTATGATCAACCGTGTGATCGGGAGACGTGTTCCAATATGTGTCAGTTTTCGTCCCCTGGTACTCGGGTGCAACATTCCAGACGCTTTACTAACACTCTCCCGACTTGGAGAGTCAGTGCCTTTAACCTCCTGTTTGGCCCAGGTTGCAATTTCTGCGGAAGATGAACAGGAATAGGGAGAACCAATGACAGACTAGCTGGAGGTGTCTGGACGGGCAAATTTAACTCTCGTTTCCCACCAGGAAGAGGAATTAACCAAAGGCTCAGCGTGCCGTGCCGGAACCAGATTAGGGCCTGAAGCAATTCTGCGGTGTTGCGGCCAGCTCACAAGAAAGCAAGTTGAAGAAAGGAGCTCAGGGGCACTGTAATTCACTAACCTGCAGAGTTATAAATGATAGCTATCGTCCAAAAATATACTGAAGTAAGGCTGCCAAGAGGACTTGAAAGCGGGGCAGAATTGCAGGAAACCGATTTCAGGAGGTAGACTGGAATTGCATTTAAAGCATAGGAAAAGAGGCAGAACGTCCACAATGATGCACTTGGTCAAAAAGGGCGTATGCGTTTTTTCCTGAATATATTCAGGAAAAAACGCATACGCCCTTTTTGGCCAACCAAGCAAGCTTGCAAAGGAAATCTGCACTACCATGAACTCTCACTTCCCCCCGATCAAAAGGGCCATCTGAAAAAGGTGTAAAATCCAGAAAGGCAGGACAGGCCATGGAGAACTGGGAGCCTTGTTATGCTGATGGCCGGGATGTAAATTGCCAACAGCCACTCGGGAGAAGTGTATGGTGTTTCCTGAAACATCTAAAAAACAAAGCAACAGAGCCTAGGGCACTTCCACTTATGGTCCTATAGCTTAGGGAAATTAAAATCAAAAAGACACAGCCACCCCAAAGGTTGGGATGGCTCTGTTTACAAGAACCTGGTTTACGGTACAAGTTCAATATCGCAGAAAGTGAAAAATGGATAAAGAAGTTGTGGTACTTACGTACAATGCAATATGACACAGCAATGAAATCTATGTCATCAGGCCCATAGCAGCATAATGAGTGGATTCAGGTATGATGATTCTAACTGAAATAAGTCACACAGAAAAAGAAACATCATAAGATATCACTAATACACGGAATGTAAACTTGGCTACACAGGAACTGAATTACAAAACAGAACAGGGTCTCAAATTTAGAAACCCAACTTATGCTTGCTTAAGGGGAAAGGTGAGTTGGGGTGCTGCATAAAACCAGAGATTGAAATGAGCACAGATAAAGTTCCTTAAGCCAAATAAGGAATAGACAAGAGCTACTCCTTGCTCAACGAAATGGATTCAACACCCCATATTAAACACCTAAGAATATACCTGACTAGGAAGTATCTTAAAACCTATGGATTGCTATGTCTCCGAAAGAGAATCAAGCGTGTGTGCAGGGGCATAAACGCAGCAATGATAGGATTGGAGAGGTTCGGTGAGCAAATGAAGACCCTTTGAAGTCATATTGCATGGTACCCATTCCACGGGTCTCAACTCTCCAGGTTTAAGGTATTCTTCCTTCAGCTAAAACATGCATGTGGAACCCAGAGTATGATCAACCGTGTGATCGGGAGACGTGTTCCAATATGTGTCAGTTTTCGTCCCCTGGTACTCGGGTGCAACATTCCAGACGCTTTACTAACACTCTCCCGACTTGGAGAGTCAGTGCCTTTAACCTCCTGTTTGGCCCAGTTTGCAATTTCTGCGGAAGATGAACAGGAATAGGGACAACCAATGACAGACTAGATGGAGGTGTCTGGACGGGCAAATTTAACTCTCATTTCCCACCAGGAATGGGAATTAACCAAAGGCTCAGCGTGCCGTGCCGGAACCAGATTAGAGCCTGAAGCCATCCTGCGGTGTTGCGGCCAGCTCACGAGAAAGCGAGTTGAAGAAAGGAGCTCAGGGGCACTGTAATTCACAAACCTGCAGAGGTATAAATGACAGCTATCGTCCAAAAATATACTGAAGTAAGGCTGCCAAGAGGACTTGAAAGCGGGGCAGAATTGCAGGAAACCGATTTCAGGAGGTAGACTGGAATTGCATTGAAAGCATAGGAAAAGAGGCAGAACGTCCACAATGATGCACTTGGCCAAAAAGGGCGTATGCGTTTTTTCCTGAATATATTCAGGAAAAAACGCATACGCCCTTTTTGGCCAACCAAGCAAGCTTGCAAAGGAAATCTGCACTACAATGAAGTCTCACTTCCCCCCGGTCAAAAGGGCCATCTGAAAAAGGTGTAAAATCCAGAAAGGCAGGACAGGCCATGGAGAACTGGGAGCCTTGTTATGCTGATGGGCGGGATGTAAATTGCCAACAGCCACTCGGGAGAAGTGTCTGGTGTTTCCTGAAACATCTAAAAAACAAAGCATCAGAGCCTAGGGCACTTCCACTTATGGTCCTATAGCTTAGGGAAATTAAAATCAAAAAGACACAGCCACCCCAAAGCTTGGGACGGCTCTGTTTACAAGAACCTGGTTTACGGTACAAGTTCAATATCGCAGAAAGTGAAAAATGGATAAAGAAGTTGTGGTACTTACATACAGTGCAGTATTATTCAGCAATGAAATCTATGTCATCAGGCCCGTAGCAGCATAATGAGTGGATTCAGGTATGATGATTCTAACTGAAATAAGTCACACAGAAAAAGAAACATCATAAGATATCACTAATACACGGAATGTAACCTTGGCTACACAGGAACTGAATTACAAAACAGAACAGGGTCTCAAATTTAGAAAACCAACTTATGCTTGCTTAAGGGGAAAGGTGAGTTGGGGCGCTGCATAAAACCAGAGATTGAAATGAGCACAGATAAAGTTCCTTAAGCCAAATATGGAATAGACAAGAGCTACTCCTTGCTCAACGAAATGGATTCAACACCCCATATTAAACACCTAAGAATATACCTGACTAGGAAGTATCTTAAAACCTATGGATTGCTATGTCCCTGAAAGAGAATCAAGTGTGTGTGCAGGGGCATAAACGCAGCAGTGATAGGATTGGAGAGGTTCGGTGAGCAAATGAAGACCCTTTGAAGTCATATTGCATGGTACCCATTCCACGGGTCTCAACTCTCCAGGTTTAAGGTATTCTTCCTTCAGCTAAAACATGCATGTGGAACCCAGAGTATGATCAACCGTGTGATCGGGAGACGTGTTCCAATATGTGTCAGTTTTCGTCCCCTGGTACTCGGGTGCAACATTCCAGACGCTTTACTAACACTCTCCCGACTTGGAGAGTCAGTGCCTTTAACCTCCTGTTTGGCCCAGGTTGCAATTTCTGCGGAAGATGAACAGGAATAGGGAGAACCAATGACAGACTAGCTGGAGGTGTCTGGACGGGCAAATTTAACTCTCGTTTCCCACCAGGAAGAGGAATTAACCAAAGGCTCAGCGTGCCGTGCCGGAACCAGATTAGGGCCTGAAGCAATTCTGCGGTGTTGCGGCCAGCTCACAAGAAAGCAAGTTGAAGAAAGGAGCTCAGGGGCACTGTAATTCAAAAACCTGCAGAGTTATAAATGATAGCTATCGTCCAAAAATATACTGAAGTAAGGCTGCCAAGAGGACTTGAAAGCGGGGCAGAATTGCAGGAAACCGATTTCAGGAGGTAGACTGGAATTGCATTTAAAGCATAGGAAAAGAGGCAGAACGTCCACAATGATGCACTTGGTCAAAAAGGGCGTATGCGTTTTTTCCTGAATATATTCAGGAAAAAACGCATACGCCCTTTTTGGCCAACCAAGCAAGCTTGCAAAGGAAATCTGCACTACCATGAACTCTCACTTCCCCCCGATCAAAAGGGCCATCTGAAAAAGGTGTAAAATCCAGAAAGGCAGGACAGGCCATGGAGAACTGGGAGCCTTGTTATGCTGATGGCCGGGATGTAAATTGCCAACAGCCACTCGGGAGAAGTGTATGGTGTTTCCTGAAACATCTAAAAAACAAAGCAACAGAGCCTAGGGCACTTCCACTTATGGTCCTATAGCTTAGGGAAATTAAAATCAAAAAGACACAGCCACCCCAAAGGTTGGGATGGCTCTGTTTACAAGAACCTGGTTTACGGTACAAGTTCAATATCGCAGAAAGTGAAAAATGGATAAAGAAGTTGTGGTACTTCCGTACAATGCAATATGACACAGCAATGAAATCTATGTCATCAGGCCCATAGCAGCATAATGAGTGGATTCAGGTATGATGATTCTAACTGAAATAAGTCACACAGAAAAAGAAACATCATAAGATATCACTAATACACGGAATGTAAACTTGGCTACACAGGAACTGAATTACAAAACAGAACAGGGTCTCAAATTTAGAAACCCAACTTATGCTTGCTTAAGGGGAAAGGTGAGTTGGGGTGCTGCATAAAACCAGAGATTGAAATGAGCACAGATAAAGTTCCTTAAGCCAAATATAGAATAGACAAGAGCTACTCCTTGCTCAACGAATTGGACTCAACACCCCCTATTAAACGCCTAAGAATGTACCTGACTAGGAAGTATCTTAAAACCTATGGATTGCTATGTCTCCAAAAGAGAATCAAGCGTGTGTACAGGGGCATAAACGCAGCAGTGATAGGACTGCAGAGGTTCGGTGAGCAAATGAAGACCCTTTGAAGTCATATTGCATGGTACCCATTCCACGGGTCTCAACTCTCCAGGGTTAAGGTATTCTTCCTTCAGCTAAAACATGCATGTGGAACCCAGAGTATGATCAACCGTGTGATCGGGAGACGTGTTCCAATATGTGTCAGTTTTCATCCCCTGGTACTCGGGTGCAACATTCCAGACGCTTTACTAACACTCTCCCGACTTGGAGAGTCAGTGCCTTTAACCTCCTGTTTGGCCCAGTTTGCAATTTCTGCGGAAGATGAACAGGAATAGGGAGAACCAATGACAGACTAGCTGGAGGTGTCTGGACGGGCAAATTTAACTCTCATTTCCGACCAGGAAGAGGAATTAACCAAAGGCTCAGCGTGCCGTGCCGGAACCAGATTAGGGCCTGAAGCCATCCTGCGGTTTTGGGGCCAGCTCACGTGAAAGCGAGTTGAAGAAAGGAGCTCAGGGGCACTGTAATTCACAAACCTGCAGAGGTATAAATGACAGCTATCGTCCAAAAATATACTGAAGTAAGGCTGCCAAGAGGACTTGAAAGCGGGGCAGAATTGCAGGAAACCGATTTCAGGAGGTAGACTGGAATTGCATTGAAAGCATAGGAAAAGAGGCAGAACGTCCACAATGATGCACTTGGCCAAAAAGGGCGTATGCGTTTTTTCCTGAATATATTCGGGAAAAAACGCATACGCCCTTTTTGGCCAACCAAGCAAGCTTGCAAAGGAAATCTGCACTACCATGAACTCTCACTTCTCCCCGATCAAAAGGGCCATCTGAAAAAGGTGTAAAATCCAGAGAGGCAGGACAGGCCATGGAGAACTGGGAGCCTTGTTATGCTGATGGCCGGGATGTAAATTGCAAACAGCCACTCGGGAGAAGTGTATGGTGTTTCCTGAAACATCTAAAAAACAAAGCAACAGAGCCTAGGGCACTTCCACTTATGGTCCTATAGCTTAGGGAAATTAAAATCAAAAAGACACAGCCTCCCCAAAGGTTGGGATGGCTCTGTTTACAAGAACCTGGTTTACGGTACAAGTTCAATATCGCAGAAAGTGAAAAATGGATAAAGAAGTTGTGGTACTTACGTACAATGCAATATGACACAGCAATGAAATCTATGTCATCAGGCCCGTAGCAGCATAATGAGTGGATTCAGGTATGATGATTCTAACTGAAATAAGTCACACAGAAAAAGAAACATCATAAGATATCACTAATACACGGAATGTAAACTTGGCTACACAGGAACTGAATTACAAAACAGAACAGGGTCTCAAATTTAGAAACCCAACTTATGCTTGCTTAAGGGGAAAGGTGAGTTGGGGTGCTGCATAAAACCAGAGATTGAAATGAGCACAGATAAAGTTCCTTAAGCCAAATATAGAATAGACAAGAGCTACTCCTTGCTCAACGAAATGGACTCAACACCCCATATTAAACGCCTAAGAATGTACCTGACTAGGAACTATATTAAAACCTATGGATTGCTATGTCTCCGAAAGAGAATCAAGCGTGTGTACAGGGGCATAAACGCAGCAGTGATAGGACTGGAGAGGTTCGGTGAGCAAATGAAGACCCTTTGAAGTCATATTGCATGGTACCCATTCCACGGGTCTCAACTCTCCAGGTTTAAGGTATTCTTCCTTCAGCTAAAACATGCATGTGGGACCCAGAGTATGATCAACCGTGTGATCGGGAGATGTGTTCCAATATGTGTCAGTTTTCGTCCCCTGGTACTCGGGTGCAACATTCCAGACGCTTTACTAACACTCTCCCGACTTGGAGAGTCAGTACCTTTAACCTCCTGTTTGGCCCAGTTTGCAATTTCTGCGGAAGATGAACAGGAATAGGGAGAACCAATGAGAGACTAGCTGGAGGTGTCTGGACGGGCAAATTTAACTCTCATTTCCCACCAGGAAGAGGAATTAACCAAAGGCTCAGCGTGCCGTGCCAGAACCAGATTAGGGCCTGAAGCCATCCTGCGGTGTTGCGGCCAGCTCACGAGAAAGCGAGTTGAAGAAAGGAGCTCAGGGGCACTGTAATTCACAAACCTGCAGAGTTATAAATGACAGCTATCGTCCAAAAATATACTGAAGTAAGGCTGCCAAGAGGACTTGAAAGCGGGGCAGAATTGCAGGAAACCGATTTCAGGAGGTAGACTGGAATTGCATTTAAAGCATAGGAAAAGAGGCAGAACGTCCACAATGATGCACTTGGCCAAAAAGGGCGTATGCGTTTTTCCTGAATATATTCAGGAAAAAACGCATACACACTTTTTCGCCAACCAAGCAAGCTTGCAAAGGAAATCTGCACTACAATGAAGTCTCACTTCCCCCCGGTCAAAAGGGCCATCTGAAAAATGTGTAAAATCCAGAAAGGCAGGACAGGCCATGGAGAACTGGGAGCCTTGTTATGCTGATGGGCGGGATGTCAATTGCCAACAGCCACTCGGGAGAAGTGTATGGTGTTTCCTGAAACATCTAAAAAACAAAGCAACAGAGCCTAGGGCACTTCCACTTATGGTCCTATAGCTTAGGGAAATTAAAATCAAAAAGACACAGCCACCCCAAAAGTTGGGACGGCTCTGTTTACAAGAACCTGGTTTACGGTACAAGTTCAATATCGCAGAAAGTGAAAAATGGATAAAGAAGTTGTGGTACTTACATACAATGCAGTATTATTCAGCAATGAAATCTATGTCATCAGGCCCGTAGCAGCATAATGAGTGGATTCAGGTATGATGATTCTAACTGAAATAAGTCACACAGAAAAAGAAACATCATAAGATATCACTAATACACGGAATGTAAACTTGGCTACACAGGAACTGAATTACAAAACAGAACAGGGTCTCAAATTTAGAAACCCAACTTATGCTTGCTTAAGGGGAAAGGTGAGTTGGGGTGCTGCATAAAACCAGAGATTGAAATGAGCACAGATAAAGTTCCTTAAGCCAAATATGGAATAGACAAGAGCTACTCCTTGCTCAACGAAATGGACTCAACACCCCATATTAAACGCCTAAGAATGTACCTGACTAGGAAGTATCTTAAAACCTATGGATTGCTATGTCTCCGAAAGAGAATCTAGCGTGTGTACAGGGGCATAAACGCAGCAGTGATAGGATTGGAGAGGTTCGGTGAGCAAATGAAGACCCTTTGAAGTCATATTGCATGGTACCCATTCCACGGGTCTCAACTCTCCAGGTTTAAGGTATTCTTCCTTCAGCTAAAACATGCATGTGGAACCCAGAGTATGATCAACCGTGTGATCGGGAGACGTGTTCCAATATGTGTCAGTTTTCGTCCCCTGGTACTCGGGTGCAACATTCCAGACGCTTTACTAACACTCTCCCGACTTGGAGAGTCAGTGCCTTTAACCTCCTGTTTGGCCCAGGTTGCAATTTCTGCGGAAGATGAACAGGAATAGGGAGAACCAATGAGAGACTAGCTGGAGGTGTCTGGACGGGCAAATTTAACTCTCGTTTCCCACCAGGAAGAGGAATTAACCAAAGGCTCAGGGTGCCGTGCCGGAACCAGATTAGGGCCTGAAGCAATCCTGCGGTGTTGCGGCCAGCTCACGAGAAAACGAGTTGAAGAAAGGAGCTCAGGGACACTGTAATTCACAAACCTGCAGAGGTATAAATGACAGCTATCGTCCAAAAATATACTGAAGTAAGGCTGCCAAGAGGACTTGAAAGCGGGGCAGAATTGCAGGAAACCGATTTCAGGAGGTAGACTGGAATTGCATTTAAAGCATAGGAAAAGAGGCAGAACGTCCACAATGATGCACTTGGCCAAAAAGGGCGTATGCGTTTTTTCCTGAATATATTCAGGAAAAAACGCATACGCCCTTTTTGGCCAACCAAGCAAGCTTGCAAAGGAAATCTGCACTACAATGAAGTCTCACTTCCCCCCGGTCAAAAGGGCCATCTGAAAAAGGTGTAAAATCCAGAAAGGCAGGACAGGCCATGGAGAACTGGGAGCCTTGTTATGCTGATGGGCGGGATGTAAATTGCCAACAGCCACTCGGGAGAAGTGTCTGGTGTTTCCTGAAACATCTAAAAAACAAAGCATCAGAGCCTAGGGCACTTCCACTTATGGTCCTATAGCTTAGGGAAATTAAAATCAAAAAGACACAGCCACCCCAAAGGTTGGGACGGCTCTGTTTACAAGAACCTGGTTTACGGTACAAGTTCAATATCGCAGAAAGTGAAAAATGGATAAAGAAGTTGTGGTACTTACATACAGTGCAGTATTATTCAGCAATGAAATCTATGTCATCAGGCCCGTAGCAGCATAATGAGTGGATTCAGGTATGATGATTCTAACTGAAATAAGTCACACAGAAAAAGAAACATCATAAGATATCACTAATACACGGAATGTAACCTTGGCTACACAGGAACTGAATTACAAAACAGAACAGGGTCTCAAATTTAGAAACCCAACTTATGCTTGCTTAAGGGGAAAGGTGAGTTGGGGTGCTGCATAAAACCAGAGATTGAAATGAGCACAGATAATGTTCCTTAAGCCAAATATGGAATAGACAAGAGCTACTCCTTGCTCAACGAAATGGATTCAACACCCCATATTAAACACCTAAGAATATACCTGACTAGGAAGTATCTTAAAACCTATGGATTGCTATGTCTCTGAAAGAGAATCAAGCGTGTGTGCAGGGGCATAAACGCAGCAGTGATAGGATTGGAGAGGTTCGGTGAGCAAATGAAGACCCTTTGAAGTCATATTGCATGGTACCCATTCCACGGGTCTCAACTCTCCAGGTTTAAGGTATTCTTCCTTCAGCTAAAACATGCATGTGGAACCCAGAGTATGATCAACCGTGTGATCGGGAGACGTGTTCCAATATGTGTCAGTTTTCGTCCCCTGGTACTCGGGTGCAACATTCCAGACGCTTTACTAACACTCTCCCGACTTGGAGAGTCAGTGCCTTTAACCTCCTGTTTGGCCCAGGTTGCAATTTCTGCGGAAGATGAACAGGAATAGGGAGAACCAATGACAGACTAGCTGGAGGTGTCTGGACGGGCAAATTTAACTCTCATTTCCCACCAGGAAGAGGAATTAACCAAAGGCTCAGCGTGCCGTGCCGGAACCAGATTAGGGCCTGAAGCCATCCTGCGGTGTTGCGGCCAGCTCACGAGAAAGCGAGTTGAAGAAAGGAGCTCAGGGGCACTGTAATTCACAAACCTGCAGAGTTATAAATGATAGCTGTCGTCCAAAAATATACTGAAGTAAGGCTGCCAAGAGGACTTGAAAGCGGGGCAGAATTGCAGGAAACCGATTTCAGGAGGTAGACTGGAATTGCATTTAAAGCATAGGAAAAGAGGCAGAACGTCCACAATGATGCACTTGGTCAAAAAGTGCGTATGCGTTTTTTCCTGAATATATTCAGGAAAAAACGCATACGCCCTTTTTGGCCAACCAAGCAAGCTTGCAAAGGAAATCTGCACTACCATGAACTCTCACTTCCCCCCGATCAAAAGGGCCATCTGAAAAAGGTGTAAAATCCAGAAAGGCAGGACAGGCCATGGAGAACTGGGAGCCTTGTTATGCTGATGGCTGGGATGTAAATTGCCAACAGCCACTCGGGAGAAGTGTATGGTGTTTCCTGAAACATCTAAAAAACAAAGCAACAGAGCCTAGGGCACTTCCACTTATGGTCCTATAGCTTAGGGAAATTAAAATCAAAAAGACACAGCCACCCCAAAGGTTGGGATGGCTCTGTTTACAAGAACCTGGTTTACGGTACAAGTTCAATATCGCAGAAAGTGAAAAATGGATAAAGAAGTTGTGGTACTTACGTACAATGCAATATGACACAGCAATGAAATCTATGTCATCAGGCCCATAGCAGCATAATGAGTGGATTCAGGTATGATGATTCTAACTGAAATAAGTCACACAGAAAAAGAAACATCATAAGATATCACTAATACACAGAATGTAAACTTGGCTACACAGGAACTGAATTACAAAACAGAACAGGGTCTCAAATTTAGAAACCCAACTTATGCTTGCTTAAGGGGAAAGGTGAGTTGGGGTGCTGCATAAAACCAGAGATTGAAATGAGCACAGATAAAGTTCCTTAAGCCAAATATAGAATAGACAAGAGCTACTCCTTGCTCAACGAATTGGACTCAACACCCCCTATTAAACGCCTAAGAATGTACATGACTAGGAAGTATCTTAAAACCTATGGATTACTATGTCTCCAAAAGAGAATCAAGCGTGTGTACAGGGGCATAAACGCAGCAGTGATAGGACTGGAGAGGTTCGGTGAGCAAATGAAGACCCTTTGAAGTCATATTGCATGGTACCCATTCCACGGGTCTCAACTCTCCAGGTTTAAGGTATTCTTCCTTCAGCTAAAACATGCATGTGGAACCCAGAGTATGATCAACCGTGTGATCGGGAGACGTGTTCCAATATGTGTCAGTTTTCATCCCGTGGTACTCGGGTGCAACATTCCAGACGCTTTACTAACACTCTCCCAACTTGGAGAGTCAGTGCCTTTAACCTCCTGTTTGGCCCAGTTTGCAATTTCTGCGGAAGATGAACAGGAATAGGGAGAACCAATGACAGACTAGCTGGAGGTGTCTGGACGGGCAAATTTAACTCTCATTTCCCACCAGGAAGAGGAATTAACCAAAGGCTCAGCGTGCCGTGCCGGAACCAGATTAGGGCCTGAAGCCATCCTGCGGTGTTGCGGCCAGCTCACGAGAAAGCGAGTTGAAGAAAGGAGCTCAGGGGCACTGTAATTCACAAACCTGCAGAGTTATAAATGACAGCTATCGTCCAAAAATATACTGAAGTAAGGCTGCCAAGAGGACTTGAAAGCGGGGCAGAATTGCAGGAAACCGATTTCAGGAGGTAGACTGGAATTGCATTTAAAGCATAGGAAAAGAGGCAGAACGTCCACAATGATGCACTTGGCCAAAAAGGGTGTATGCGTTTTTCCTGAATATATTCAGGAAAAAACGCATACACACTTTTTCGCCAACCAAGCAAGCTTGCAAAGGAAATCTGCACTACAATGAAGTCTCACTTCCCCCCGGTCAAAAGGGCCATCTGAAAAATGTGTAAAATCCAGAAAGGCAGGACAGGCCATGGAGAACTGGGAGCCTTGTTATGCTGATGGGCGGGATGTAAATTGCCAACAGCCACTCGGGAGAAGTGTATGGTGTTTCCTGAAACATCTAAAAAACAAAGCAGCAGAGCCTAGGGCATTTCCACTTATGGTCCTATAGCTTAGGGAAATTAAAATCAAAAAGACACAGCCACCCCAAAGGTTGGGACGGCTCTGTTTACAAGAACCTGGTTTACGGTACAAGTTCAATATCGCAGAAAGTGAAAAATGGATAAAGAAGTTGTGGTACTTACATACAGTGCAGTATTATTCAGCAATGAAATCTATGTCATCAGGCCCGTAGCAGCATAATGAGTGGATTCAGGTATGATGATTCTAACTGAAATAAGTCACACAGAAAAAGAAACATCATAAGATATCACTAATACACGGAATGTAACCTTGGCTACACAGGAACTGAATTACAAAACAGAACAGGGTCTCAAATTTAGAAACCCAACTTATGCTTGCTTAAGGGGAAAGGTGAGTTGGGGTGCTGCATAAAACCAGAGATTGAAATGAGCACAGATAATGTTCCTTAAGCCAAATATGGAATAGACAAGAGCTACTCCTTGCTCAACGAAATGGATTCAACACCCCATATTAAACACCTAAGAATATACCTGACTAGGAAGTATCTTAAAACCTATGGATTGCTATGTCTCTGAAAGAGAATCAAGCGTGTGTGCAGGGGCATAAACGCAGCAGTGATAGGATTGGAGAGGTTCGGTGAGCAAATGAAGACCCTTTGAAGTCATATTGCATGGTACCCATTCCACGGGTCTCAACTCTCCAGGTTTAAGGTATTTTTCCTTCAGCTAAAACATGCATGTGGAACCCAGAGTATGATCAACCGTGTGATCGGGAGACGTGTTCCAATATGTGTCAGTTCTCATCCCCTGGTACTCGGGTGCAACATTCCAGACGCTTTACTAACACTCTCCCGACTTGGAGAGTCAGTGCCTTTAACCTCCTGTTTGGCCCATGTTGCAATTTCTGCGGAAGATGAACAGGAATAGGGAGAACCAATGACAGACTAGATGGAGGTGTCTGGATGGGCAAATTTAACTCTCATTTCGCAACAGGAAGAGGAATTAACCAAAGGCTCAGCGTGCCGTGCCGGAACCAGATTAGGGCCTGAAGCAAACCTGCGGTTTTGGGGCCAGCTCACGAGAAAGCGACTTGAAGAAAGGAGCTCAGGGGCACTGTAATTCACAAACCTGCAGAGTTATAAATGACAGCTATCGTCCAAAAATATACTGAAGTAAGGCTGCCAAGAGGACTTGAAAGCGGGGCAGAATTGCAGGAAACCGATTTCAGGAGGTACACTGGAATTGCATTTAAAGCATAGGAAAAGAGGCAGAACGTCCACAATGATGCACTTGGCCAAAAAGGGCGTATGCGTTTTCTCCTGAATATATTCAGGAAAAAACGCATACGCCCTTTTTGGCCAACCAAGCAAGCTTGCAAAGGAAATCTGCACTACCATGAACTCTCACTTCCCCCCGATCAAAAGGGCCATCTGAAAAAGGTGTAAAATCCAGAAAGGCAGGACAGGCCATGGAGAACTGGGAGCCTTGTTATGCTGATGGGCGGGATGTCAATTGCCAACAGCCACTCGGGAGAAGTGTATGGTGTTTCCTGAAACATCTAAAAAACAAAGCATCAGAGCCTAGGGCACTTCCACTTATGGTCCTATAGATTAGGGAAATTAAAATCAAAAAGACACAGCCACCCCAAAGGTTGGGATGGCTCTGTTTACAAGAACCTGGTTTACGGTACAAGTTCAATATCGCAGAAAGTGAAAAATGGATAAAGAAGTTGTGGTACTTACGTACAATGCAATATGACACAGCAATGAAATCTATGTCATCAGGCCCATAGCAGCATAATGAGTGGATTCAGGTATGATGATTCTAACTGAAATAAGTCACACAGAAAAAGAAACATCATAAGATATCACTAATACACGGAATGTAAACTTGGCTACACAGGAACTGAATTACAAAACAGAACAGGGTCTCAAATTTAGAAACCCAACTTATGCTTGCTTAAGGGGAAAGGTGAGTTGGGGTGCTGCATAAAACCAGAGATTGAAATGAGCACAGATAAAGTTCCTTAAGCCAAATATAGAATAGACAAGAGCTACTCCTTGCTCAACGAAATGGACTCAACACCCCATATTAAACGCCTAAGAATGTACCTGACTAGGAAGTATCTTAAAACCTATGGATTGCTATGTCTCCGAAAGAGAATCTAGCGTGTGTACAGGGGCATAAACGCAGCAGTGATAGGACTGGAGAGGTTCGGTGAGCAAATGAAGACCCTTTGAAGTCATATTGCATGGTACCCATTCCACGGGTCTCAACTCTCCAGGTTTAAGGTATTCTTCCTTCAGCTAAAACATGCATGTGGAACCCAGAGTATGATCAACCGTGTGATCGGGAGACGTGTTCCAATATGTGTCAGTTTTCGTCCCGTGGTACTCGGGTGCAACATTCCAGACGCTTTACTAACACTCTCCCGACTTGGAGAGTCAGTGCCTTTAACCTCCTGTTTGGCCCAGGTTGCAATTTCTGCGGAAGATGAACAGGAATAGGGAGAACCAATGACAGACTAGATGGAGGTGTCTGGACGGGCAAATTTAACTCTCATTTCCCACCCGGAAGAGGAATTAACCAAAGGCTCAGCGTGCCGTGCCGGAACCAGATTAGGGCCTGAAGCCATCCTGCGGTGTTGCGGCCAGCTCACGAGAAAGCGAGTTGAAGAAAGGAGCTCAGGGGCACTGTAATTCACAAACCTGCAGAGTTATAAATGACAGCTATCGTCCAAAAATATACTGAAGTAAGGCTGCCAAGAGGACTTGAAAGCGGGGCAGAATTGCAGGAAACCGATTTCAGGAGGTAGACTGGAATTGCATTTAAAGCATAGGAAAAGAGGCAGAACGTCCACAATGATGCACTTGGCCAAAAAGGGCGTATGCGTTTTTTCCTGAATATATTCAGGAAAAAACGCATACGCCCTTTTTGGCCAACCAAGCAAGCTTGCAAAGGAAATCTGCACTACAATGAAGTCTCACTTCCCCCCGGTCAAAAGGGCCATCTGAAAAAGGTGTAAAATCCAGAAAGGCAGGACAGGCCATGGAGAACTGGGAGCCTTGTTATGCTGATGGGCGGGATGTAAATTGCCAACAGCCACTCGGGAGAAGTGTATGGTGTTTCCTGAAACATCTAAAAAACAAAGCAACAGAGCCTAGGGCACTTCCACTTATGGTCCTATAGCTTAGGGAAATTAAAATCAAAAAGACACAGCCACCCCAAAGGTTGGGACGGCTCTGTTTACAAGAACCTGGTTTACGGTACAAGTTCAATATCGCAGAAAGTGAAAAATGGATAAAGAAGTTGTGGTACTTACATACAGTGCAGTATTATTCAGCAATGAAATCTATGTCATCAGGCCCGTAGCAGCATAATGAGTGGATTCAGGTATGATGATTCTAACTGAAATAAGTCACACAGAAAAAGAAACATCATAAGATATCACTAATACACGGAATGTAACCTTGGCTACACAGGAACTGAATTACAAAACAGAACAGGGTCTCAAATTTAGAAACCCAACTTATGCTTGCTTAAGGGGAAAGGTGAGTTGGGGTGCTGCATAAAACCAGAGATTGAAATGAGCACAGATAAAGTTCCTTAAGCCAAATATAGAATAGACAAGAGCTACTCCTTGCTCAACGAATTGGACTCAACACCCCCTATTAAACGCCTAAGAATGTACCTGACTAGGAAGTATCTTAAAACCTATGGATTGCTATGTCTCCAAAAGAGAATCAAGCGTGTGTACAGGGGCATAAACGCAGCAGTGATAGGACTGCAGAGGTTCGGTGAGCAAATGAAGACCCTTTGAAGTCATATTGCATGGTACCCATTCCACGGGTCTCAACTCTCCAGGGTTAAGGTATTCTTCCTTCAGCTAAAACATGCATGTGGAACCCAGAGTATGATCAACCGTGTGATCGGGAGACGTGTTCCAATATGTGTCAGTTTTCATCCCCTGGTACTCGGGTGCAACATTCCAGACGCTTTACTAACACTCTCCCGACTTGGAGAGTCAGTGCCTTTAACCTCCTGTTTGGCCCAGTTTGCAATTTCTGCGGAAGATGAACAGGAATAGGGAGAACCAATGACAGACTAGCTGGAGGTGTCTGGACGGGCAAATTTAACTCTCATTTCCCACCAGGAAGAGGAATTAACCAAAGGCTCAGCGTGCCATGCCGGAACCAGATTAGGGCCTGAAGCCATCCTGCGGTGTTGCGGCCAGCTCACGAGAAAGCGAGTTGAAGAAAGGAGCTCAGGGGCACTGTAATTCACAAACCTGCAGAGTTATAAATGACAGCTATCGTCCAAAAATATACTGAAGTAAGGCTGCCAAGAGGACTTGAAAGCGGGGCAGAATTGCAGGAAACCGATTTCAGGAGGTAGACTGGAATTGCATTTAAAGCATAGGAAAAGAGGCAGAACGTCCACAATGATGCACTTGGCCAAAAAGGGCGTATGCGTTTTTCCTGAATATATTCAGGAAAAAACGCATACACACTTTTTCGCCAACCAAGCAAGCTTGCAAAGGAAATCTGCACTACAATGAAGTCTCACTTCCCCCCGGTCAAAAGGGCCATCTGAAAAATGTGTAAAATCCAGAAAGGCAGGACAGGCCATGGAGAACTGGGAGCCATGTTATGCTGATGGGCGGGATGTAAATTGCCAACAGCCACTCGGGAGAAGTGTATGGTGTTTCCTGAAACATCTAAAAAACAAAGCAGCAGAGCCTAGGGCATTTCCACTTATGGTCCTATAGCTTAGGGAAATTAAAATCAAAAAGACACAGCCACCCCAAAGGTTGGGACGGCTCTGTTTACAAGAACCTGGTTTACGGTACAAGTTCAATATCGCAGAAAGTGATAAATGGATAAAGAAGTTGTGGTACTTACGTACAATGCAGTATCACTCAGCAATGAAATCTATGTCATCAGGCCCGTAGCAGCATAATGAGTGGATTCAGGTATGATGATTCCAACTGAAATAAGTCACACAGAAAAAGAAACATCATAAGATATCACTAATACACGGAATGTAAACTTGGCTACACAGGAACTGAATTACAAAACAGAACAGGGTCTCAAATTTAGAAACCCAACTTATGCTTGCTTAAGGGGAAACGTGAGTTGGGGTGCTGTATAAAACCAGAGATTGAAATGAACACAGATAAAGTTC
Organism: Lagenorhynchus albirostris; assembly: GCF_949774975.1. NCBI lineage: Eukaryota > Metazoa > Chordata > Mammalia > Artiodactyla > Delphinidae > Lagenorhynchus > Lagenorhynchus albirostris. The sequence continues at coordinate 35,993 of NW_026783361.1, forward strand.
CTTAAGCCAAATATGGAATAGACAAGAGCTACTCCTTGCTCAACGAAATGGACTCAACACCCCATATTAAACGCCTAAGAATGTACCTGACTAGGAAGTATCTTAAAACCTATGGATTGCTATGTCCCCGAAAGAGAATCAAGCGTGTGTACAGGGGCATAAAGGCAGCAGTGATAGGACTGCAGAGGTTCGGTGAGCAAATGAAGACCCTTTGAAGTCATATTGCATGGTACCCATTCCACGGGTCTCAACTCTCCAGGTTTAAGGTATTCCTCCTTCAGCTAAAACATGCATGTGGAACCCAGAGTATGATCAACCGTGTGATCGGGAGACGTGTTCTAATATGTGTCAGTTTTCGTCACCTGGTACTCGGGTGCAACATTCCAGACGCTTTACTAACACTCTCCCGACTTGGAGAGTCAGTGCCTTTAACCTCCTGTTTGGCCCAGTTTGCAATTTCTGCGGAAGATGAACAGGAATAGGGAGAACCAATGACAGACTAGCTGGAGGTGTCTGGACGGGCAAATTTAACTCTCATTTCCCACCAGGAAGAGGAATTAACCAAAGGCTCAGCGTGCCGTGCCGGAACCAGATTAGGGCCTGAAGCCATCCTGCGGTGTTGCGGCCAGCTCACGAGAAAGCGAGTTGAAGAAAGGAGCTCAGGGGCACTGTAATTCACAAACCTGCAGAGTTATAAATGACAGCTATCGTCCAAAAATATACTGAAGTAAGGCTGCCAAGAGGACTTGAAAGCGGGGCAGAATTGCAGGAAACCGATTTCAGGAGGTAGACTGGAATTGCATTTAAAGCATAGGAAAAGAGACAGAACGTCCACAATGATGCACTTGGCCAAAAAGGGCGTATGCGGTTTTTCCTGAATATATTCAGGAAAAAACGCATACGCCCTTTTTGGCCAACCAAGCAAGCTTGCAAAGGAAATCTGCACTACAATGAAGTCTCACTTCCCCACGGTCAAAAGGGCCATCTGAAAAAAGTGTAAAATCCAGAAAGGCAGGACAGGCCATGGAGAACTGGGAGCCTTGTTATGCTGATGGGCGGGATGTCAATTGCCAACAGCCACTCGGGAGAAGTGTATGGTGTTTCCTGAAACATCTAAAAAACAAAGCAACAGAGCCTAGGGCACTTCCACTTATGGTCCTATAGCTTAGGGAAATTAAAATCAAAAAGACACAGCCACCCCAAAGGTTGGGACGGCTCTGTTTACAAGAACCTGGTTTACGGTACAAGTTCAATATCGCAGAAAGTGAAAAATGGATAAAGAAGTTGTGGTACTTACATACAGTGCAGTATTATTCAGCAATGAAATCTATGTCATCAGGCCCGTAGCAGCATAATGAGTGGATTCAGGTATGATGATTCTAACTGAAATAAGTCACACAGAAAAAGAAACATCATAAGATATCACTAATACACGGAATGTAACCTTGGCTACACAGGAACTGAATTACAAAACAGAACAGGGTCTCAAATTTAGAAACCCAACTTATGCTTGCTTAAAGGGAAAGGTGAGTTGGGGTGCTGCATAAAACCAGAGATTGAAATGAGCACAGATAAAGTTCCTTAAGCCAAATATAGAATAGACAAGAGCTACTCCTTGCTCAACGAATTGGACTCAACACCCCCTATTAAACGCCTAAGAATGTACCTGACTAGGAAGTATCTTAAAACCTATGGATTGCTATGTCTCCAAAAGAGAATCAAGCGTGTGTACAGGGGCATAAACGCAGCAGTGATAGGACTGCAGAGGTTCGGTGAGCAAATGAAGACCCTTTGAAGTCATATTGCATGGTACCCATTCCACGGGTCTCCACTCTCCAGCTTTAAGGGATTCTTCCTTCAGCTAAACCATGCATGTGGAACCCAGAGTATGATCAACCGTGTGATCGGGAGACGTGTTCCAATATGTCTCAGTTCTCGTCCCCTGGTACTCGGGTGCAACATTCCAGACGCTTTACTAACACTCTCCCGACTTGGGGAGTCAGTGCCTTTAACCTCCTGTTTGGCCCAGTTTGCAATTTCTGCGGAAAATGAACAGGAATAGGGAGAACCAATGAGAGACTAGCTGGAAGTGTCTGGACGGGCAAATTTAACTCTCATTTCCCACCAGGAAGAGGAATTAACCTAAGGGTCAGCGTGCCGTGCCAGAACCAGATTAGGTCCTGAAGCAATCTGTGGTGTTGCGGCGAGCTCACAAGAAAGCGACTTGAAGAAAGGAGCTCAGGGGCACTGTAATTCACAAACCTGCACAGTTATAAATGACAGCTATCGTCCAAAAATATACTGAAGTAAGGCTGCCAAGAGGACTTGAAAGTGGGGCAGAATTGCAGGAAACCGATTTCAGGAGGTAGACTGGAATTGCATTTAAAGCATAGGAAAAGAGGCAGGACGTCCACAATGATGCACTTGGCCAAAAAGGGCGTATGCGTTTTTTCCTGAATATATTCAGGAAAAAACGCATACGCCCCTTTTGGCCAACCAAGCAAGCTTGCAAAGGAAATCTGCACTACAATGAAGTCTCACATCCCCCCTGTCAAAAGGGCCATCTGAAAAAAGGGTAGAATCCAGAAAGGCAGGACAGGCCATGGAGAACTGGGAGCATGGTTATGCTGATGGGTGGGATATAAATTGCCAACAGCCACTCGGGAGAAGTGTATGGTGTTTCCTGAAACATCTAAAAAACAAAGCAACAGAGCCTAGGGCACTTCCACTTATGGTCCTATAGCTTAGGGAAATTAAAATCAAAAAGACACAGCCACCTCAAAGTTTGGGACGCCTCTGTTTACAAGAACCTCATTTACGGTACAAGTTCAATATCACAGAAAGTGAAAAATGGATAAAGAAGTTGTGGTACTTACGTACAATGCAATATCACTCAACAATGACATCTAGTCATCAGGCCCATAGCAGCATAATGAGTGGATTCAGGTATGGTGATTCTAACTGAAATAAGTCACACAGAAAAAGAAACATCATAAGATATCACTAATACACGGAATGTAAACTTGGCTACACAGGAACTGGATTACAAAACAGAACAGGGTCTCAAATTTAGAAAACCAACTTATGCTTGCTTAAGGGGAAAGGTGAGTTGGGGTGCTGCATAAAACCAGAGATTGAAATGAGCACAGATAAAGTTCCTTAAGCCAAATATGGAATAGACAAGAGCTACTCCTTGCTCAACGAAATGGACACAACACCCCATATTAAACGCCTAAGAATGTACCTGACTAGTAAGTATCTTAAAACCTATGGATTGCTATGTCTCCGAAAGAGAATCAAGCATGTATACACTGGCATAAACGCAGCAGTGATAGGATTGGAGAGGTTCGGTGAGCAAATGAAGACCCTTTGAAGTCATATTGCATGGTACCCATTCCACGGGTCTCCACTCTCCAGCTTTAAGAGATTCTTCCTTCAGCTAAACCATGCATGTGGAACCCAGAGTATGATCAACCGTGTGATCGGGAGACGTGTTCCAATATGTCTCAGTTCTCGTCCCCTGGTACTCGGGTGCAACATTCCAGACGCTTTACTAACACTCTCCCGACTTGGGGAGTCAGTGCCTTTAACCTCCTGTTTGGCCCAGTTTGCAATTTCTGCGGAAAATGAACAGGAATAGGGCGAACCAATGAGAGACTAGCTGGAAGTGTCTGGACGGGCAAATTTAACTCTCATTTCCCACCAGGAAGAGGAATTAACCAAAGGCTCAGCGTGCCGTGCCAGAACCAGATTAGGTCCTGAAGCAATCTGTGGTGTTGCGGCGAGCTCACAAGAAAGCGACTTGAAGAAAGGAGCTCAGGGGCACTGTAATTCACAAACCTGCAGAGTTATAAATGACAGCTATCGTCCAAAAATATACTGAAGTAAGGCTGCCAAGAGGACTTGAAAGTGGGGCAGAATTGCAGGAAACCGATTTCAGGAGGTAGACTGGAATTGCATTTAAACCATAGGAAAAGAGGCAGGACGTCCACAATGATGCACTTGGCCAAAAAGGGCGTATGCGTTTTTTCCTGAATATATTCAGGAAAAAACGCATACGCCCCTTTTGGCCAACCAAGCAAGCTTGCAAAGGAAATCTGCACTACAATGAAGTCTCACTTCCCCCCTGTCAAAAGGGCCATCTGAAAAAAGGGTAGAATCCAGAAAGGCAGGACAGGCCATGGAGAACTGGGAGCATGGTTATGCTGATGGGTGGGATATAAATTGCCAACAGCCACTCGGGAGAAGTGTATGGTGTTTCCTGAAACATCTAAAAAACAAAGCAACAGAGCCTAGGGCACTTCCACTTATGGTCCTATAGCTTAGGGAAATTAAAATCAAAAAGACACAGCCACCCCAAAGTTTGGGACGGCTCGTTTATGGTACAAGTTCAATATCGCAGAAAGCGCAAAATGGATAAAGAAGTTGTGGTACTTACGTACAATGCAATATCACTCAGCAATGACATCTATGTCATCAGGCCCGTAGCAGCATAATGAGTGGATTCAGGTATGATGCTTCTAACTGAAATAAGTCACACAGAAAAAGAAACATCATAAGATATCACTAATACACGGAATGTAAACTTGGCTACACAACAACTGGATTACAAAACAAAACAGCGTCTCAAATTTAGAAAACCAACTTATGCTTGCTTAAGGGGAAAGGTGAGTTGGGGTGCTGCATAAAACCAGAGATTGAAATGAGCACAGATAAAGTTCCTTAAGCCAAATATGGAATAGAAAGAGCTACTCCTTGCTCAACGAAATGGACTCAACACACCATATTAAACGCCAAAGAATGTACCTGACTAGGAAGTATCTTAAAACCTATGGATTGCTATGTCTCCGAAAGAAAATCAAGCGTGTGCACAGGGGCATAAACGCAGCAGTGATAGCATTGGAGAGGTTCGGTGAGCAAATGAAGAGCCTTTGAAGTCATATTGCATGGTACCCATTCCACGGGTCTCAACTCTCCAGGTTTAAGGGATTCTTCCTTCAGCCAAACCATGCATGTGGAACCCAGAGTATGATCAACCGTGTGATCGGGAGACGTGTTCCAATATGTCTCCGTTCTCGTCCCCTGGTACTCGGGTGCAACATTCCAGATGCTTTACTAACTCTCTCCCGACTTGGAGAGTCAGTGCCTTTAACCTCCTGTTTGGCCCAGTTTGCAAATTCTGCGGAAAATGAACAGGAATAGGGAGAACCAATGAGAGACTAGCTGGAAGTGTCTGGACGGGCAAATTTAACTCTCATTTCCCACCAGGAAGAGGAATTAACCTAAGGGTTAGAGTGCCGTGCCAGAACCAGATTAGGTCCTGAAGCAATCTGTGGTGTTGCGGCGAGCTCACAAGAAAGCGACTTGAAGAAAGGAGCTCAGGGGCACTGTAATTCACAAACCTGCAGAGTTATAAATGACAGCTATCGTCCAAAAATATACTGAAGTAAGGCTGCCAAGAGGACTTGAAAGTGGGGCAGAATTGCAGGAAACCGATTTCAGGAGGTAGACTGGAATTGCATTTAAAGCATAGGAAAAGAGGCAGGACGTCCACAATGATGCACTTGGCCAAAAAGGGCGTATGCGTTTTTTCCTGAATATATTCAGGAAAAAACGCATACGCCCTTTTTGGACAACCAAGCAAGCTTGCAAAGGAAATCTGCACTACAATGAAGTCTCACTTCCCCCCTGTCAAAAGGGCCATCTGAAAAAAGAGTAGAATCCATAAAGGCAGGACAGGCCATGGAGAACTGGGAGCATGGTTATGCTGATGGGTGGGATATAAATTGCCAACAGCCACTCGGGAGAAGTGTATGGTGTTTCCTGAAACATCTAAAAAACAAAGCAACAGAGCCTAGGGCACTTCCACTTATGGTCCTATAGCTTAGGGAAATTAAAATCAAAAAGACACAGCCACCCCAAAGTTTGGGACGGCTCGTTTACGGTACAAGTTCAATATCGCAGAAAGCGCAAAATGGATAAAGAAGTTGTGGTACTTATGTACAATGCAATATCACTCAGCAATGACATCTATGTCATCAGTCCCGTAGCAGCATAATGAGTGGATTCAGGTATGATGCTTCTAACTGAAATAAATCACACAGAAAAAGAAACATCATAAGATATCACTAATACACGGAATGTATACTTGGCTACACAAGAACTGGATTACAAAACAGAACAGGGTCTCAAATTTAGAAAACCAACTTATACTTTCTTAAGGGGAAAGGTGAGTTGGGGTGCTGCATAAAACCAGAGATTGAAATGAGCACAGATAAAGTTCCTTAAGCCAAATATGGAATAGACAAGAGCTACACCTTGCTCAACGAAAGGGACTCAACACCCCATATTAAACGCCTAAGAATGTACCTGACTAGTAAGTATCTTAAAACCTATGGATTGCTATGTCTCCGAAAGAGAATCAAGCGTGTGTACACTGGCATAAACGCAGCAGTGATACGATTGGAGAGGTTCAGTGAGCAAATGAAGACCCTTTGCAGTCATATTGCATGGTACCCATTCCACGGGTCTCAACTCTCCAACTTTAAGGGATTCTTCCTTCAGCTAAACCATGCATGTGGAACCCAGAGTATGATCAAACGTGTGATCAGGAGACGTGTTCAAATATGTCTCCATTCTCGTCCCCTGGTACTCGGGTGCAACATTCCAGATGCTTTACTAACACTCTCCCGACTTGGAGAGTCAGTGCCTTTAAACTCCTGTTTGGCCCAGTTTGCAATTTCTGCAGAAGATGAACAGGAATAGGGAGAACCAATGAGAGACGAGCTGGAGGTGTCTGGACGGGCAAATTTAACTCTCATTTCCCACCAGGAAGAGGAATTAACCAAAGGCTCAGCGTGCCGTGCCGGAACCAGATTAGGGCCTGAAGCAATCCTGCGGTCTTGCGGCCAGCTAACAAGAAAGCGAGTTGAAGAAAGGATCTCAGGGGCACTGTAATTCACAAACCTGCAGAGTTATAAATGACAGCTATCGTCCAAAAATATACTGAAGTCAGGCTGCCAAGAGGACTTGAAAGCGGGGCAGAATTGCAGGAAACCGATTTCAGAAGGTAGACTGGAATTGCATTTAAAGCATAGGAAAAGAGGCAGAACGTCCACAATGATGCACTTGGCCAAAAAGGGCGTATGCGTTTTTTCCTGAATATATTCAGGAAAAAACGCATACGCCCTTTTTGGCCAACCAAGCAAGCTTGCAAAGGAAATCTGCACTACAATGAAGTCTCACTTCCCCCCGGTCAAAAGGGCCATCTGAAAAAAGTGTAAAATCCAGAAAGGCAGGACAGGCCATGGAGAACTGGGAGCCTTGTTATGCTGATGGGCGGGATGTAAATTGCCAACAGCCACTCGGGAGAAGTGTATGGTGTTTCCTGAAACATCTAAAAAACAAAGCAACAGAGCCTAGGGCACTTCCACTTATGGTCCTATAGCTTAGGGAAATTAAAATCAAAAAGACACAGCCACCCCAAAGTTTGGGACGTCTCTGTTTACAAGAACCTCGTTTACGGTACAAGTTCAATATCGCAGAAAGTGAAAAATGGATAAAGAAGTTGTGGTACTTACGTACAATGCAATATCACTCAGCAATGACATCTATGTCATCAGGCCCGTAGCTGCATAATGAGTGGATTCAGGTATGATGATTCTAACTGAAATAAGTCACAAAGAAAAAGAAACATCATAAGATATCACTAATACACAGAATGTAAACTTGGCTACACAGGAACTGGATTACAAAACAGAACAGGGTCTGAAATTTAGAAAACCAACTTATGCTTGCTTAAGGGGAAAGGTGAGTTGGGGTGCTGCATAAAACCAGAGATTGAAATGAGCACAGATAAAGTTCCTTAAGCCAAATATGGAATAGACAAGAGCTACACCTTGCTCAACGAAAGGGACTCAACACCCCATATTAAACGCCTAAGAATGTACCTGACTAGTAAGTATCTTAAAACCTATGGATTGCTATGTCTCCGAAAGAGAATCAAGCGTGTGTACACTGGCATAAACGCAGCAGTGATACGATTGGAGAGGTTCAGTGAGCAAATGAAGACCCTTTGCAGTCATATTGCATGGTACCCATTCCACGGGTCTCAACTCTCCAACTTTAAGGGATTCTTCCTTCAGCTAAACCATGCATGTGGAACCCAGAGTATGATCAAACGTGTGATCAGGAGACGTGTTCAAATATGTCTCCATTCTCGTCCCCTGGTACTCGGGTGCAACATTCCAGATGCTTTACTAACACTCTCCCGACTTGGAGAGTCAGTGCCTTTAACCTCCTGTTTGGCCCAGTTTGCAATTTCTGCGGAAGATGAACAGGAATAGGGAGAACCAATGAGAGACGAGCTGGAGGTGTCTGGACGGGCAAATTTAACTCTCATTTCCCACCAGGAAGAGGAATTAACCAAAGGCTCAGCGTGCCGTGCCGGAACCAGATTAGGGCCTGAAGCAATCCTGCAGTCTTGCGGCCAGCTAACAAGAAAGCGAGTTGAAGAAAGGAGCTCAGGGGCACTGTAATTCACAAACCTGCAGAGTTATAAATGACAGCTATCGTCCAAAAATATACTGAAGTCAGGCTGCCAAGAGGACTTGAAAGCGGGGCAGAATTGCAGGAAACCGATTTCAGAAGGTAGACTGGAATTGCATTTAAAGCATAGGAAAAGAGGCAGAACGTCCACAATGATGCACTTGGCCAAAAAGGGCGTATGCGTTTTTTCCTGAATATATTCAGGAAAAAACGCATACGCCCTTTTTGGCCAACCAAGCAAGCTTGCAAAGGAAATCTGCACTACAATGAAGTCTCACTTCCCCCCGGTCAAAAGGGCCATCTGAAAAAAGTGTAAAATCCAGAAAGGCAGGACAGGCCATGGAGAACTGGGAGCCTTGTTATGCTGATGGGCGGGATGTAAATTGCCAACAGCCACTCGGGAGAAGTGTATGGTGTTTCCTGAAACATCTAAAAAACAAAGCAACAGAGCCTAGGGCACTTCCACTTATGGTCCTATAGCTTAGGGAAATTAAAATCAAAAAGACACAGCCACCCCAAAGTTTGGGACGTCTCTGTTTACAAGAACCTCGTTTACGGTACAAGTTCAATATCGCAGAAAGTGAAAAATGGATAAAGAAGTTGTGGTACTTACGTACAATGCAATATCACTCAGCAATGACATCTATGTCATCAGGCCCGTAGCAGCATAATGAGTGGATTCAGGTATGATGTTTCCAACTGAAATAAGTCACACAGAAAAAGAAACATCATAAGATATCACTAATACACGGAATGTAAACTTGGCTACACAAGAACTGGATTACAAAACAAAACAGCGTCTCAAATTTAGAAAACCAACTTATGCTTGCTTAAGGGGAAAGGTGAGTTGGGGTGCTGCATAAAACCAGAGATTGAAATGAGCACAGATAAAGTTCCTTAAGCCAAATATGGAATAGACAAGAGCTACTCCTTGCTCAACGAAATGGACTCAACACCCCATATTAAGCGCCTAAGAATGTACCTGACTAGTAAGTATCTTAAAACCTATGGATTGCTATGTCTCCGAAAGAGAATCAAGCATGTGTACACTGGCATAAACGCAGCAGTGATAGGATTGGAGAGGTTCGGTGAGCAAATGAAGACCCTTTGAAGTCATATTGCATGGTACCCATTCCACGGGTCTCCACTCTCCAGCTTTAAGGGATTCTTCCTTCAGCTAAACCATGCATGTGGAACCCAGAGTATGATCAACCGTGTGATCGGGAGACGTGTTCCAATATGTCTCAGTTCTCGTCCCCTGGTACTCGGGTGCAACATTCCAGACGCTTTACTAACACTCTCCCGACTTGGGGAGTCAGTGCCTTTAACCTCCTGTTTGGCCCAGTTTGCAATTTCTGCGGAAAATGAACAGGAATAGGGCGAACCAATGAGAGACTAGCTGGAAGTGTCTGGACGGGCAAATTTAACTCTCATTTCCCACCAGGAAGAGGAATTAACCTAAGGGTCAGCGTGCCGTGCCAGAACCAGATTAGGTCCTGAAGCAATCTGTGGTGTTGCGGCGAGCTCACAAGAAAGCGACTTGAAGAAAGGAGCTCAGGGGCACTGTAATTCACAAACCTGCACAGTTATAAATGACAGCTATCGTCCAAAAATATACTGAAGTAAGGCTGCCAAGAGGACTTGAAAGTGGGGCAGAATTGCAGGAAACCGATTTCAGGAGGTAGACTGGAATTGCATTTAAAGCATAGGAAAAGAGGCAGGACGTCCACAATGATGCACTTGGCCAAAAAGGGCGTATGCGTTTTTTCCTGAATATATTCAGGAAAAAACGCATACGCCCCTTTTGGCCAACCAAGCAAGCTTGCAAAGGAAATCTGCACTACAATGAAGTCTCACATCCCCCCTGTCAAAAGGGCCATCTGAAAAAAGGGTAGAATCCAGAAAGGCAGGACAGGCCATGGAGAACTGGGAGCATGGTTATGCTGATGGGTGGGATATAAATTGCCAACAGCCACTCGGGAGAAGTGTATGGTGTTTCCTGAAACATCTAAAAAACAAAGCAACAGAGCCTAGGGCACTTCCACTTATGGTCCTATAGCTTAGGGAAATTAAAATGAAAAAGACACAGCCACCTCAAAGTTTGGGACGCCTCTGTTTACAAGAACCTCATTTACGGTACAAGTTCAATATCACAGAAAGTGAAAAATGGATAAAGAAGTTGTGGTACTTACGTACAATGCAATATCACTCAACAATGACATCTAGTCATCAGGCCCATAGCAGCATAATGAGTGGATTCAGGTATGGTGATTCTAACTGAAATAAGTCACACAGAAAAAGAAACATCATAAGATATCACTAATACACGGAATGTAAACTTGGCTACACAGGAACTGGATTACAAAACAGAACAGGGTCTCAAATTTAGAAAACCAACTTATGCTTGCTTAAGGGGAAAGGTGAGTTGGGGTGCTGCATAAAACCAGAGATTGAAATGAGCACAGATAAAGTTCCTTAAGCCAAATATGGAATAGACAAGAGCTACTCCTTGCTCAACGAAATGGACACAACACCCCATATTAAACGCCTAAGAATGTACCTGACTAGTAAGTATCTTAAAACCTATGGATTGCTATGTCTCCGAAAGAGAATCAAGCATGTATACACTGGCATAAACGCAGCAGTGATAGGATTGGAGAGGTTCGGTGAGCAAATGAAGACCCTTTGAAGTCATATTGCATGGTACCCATTCCACGGGTCTCCACTCTCCAGCTTTAAGAGATTCTTCCTTCAGCTAAACCATGCATGTGGAACCCAGAGTATGATCAACCGTGTGATCGGGAGACGTGTTCCAATATGTCTCAGTTCTCGTCCCCTGGTACTCGGGTGCAACATTCCAGACGCTTTACTAACACTCTCCCGACTTGGGGAGTCAGTGCCTTTAACCTCCTGTTTGGCCCAGTTTGCAATTTCTGCGGAAAATGAACAGGAATAGGGCGAACCAATGAGAGACTAGCTGGAAGTGTCTGGACGGGCAAATTTAACTCTCATTTCCCACCAGGAAGAGGAATTAACCAAAGGCTCAGCGTGCCGTGCCAGAACCAGATTAGGTCCTGAAGCAATCTGTGGTGTTGCGGCGAGCTCACAAGAAAGCGACTTGAAGAAAGGAGCTCAGGGGCACTGTAATTCACAAACCTGCAGAGTTATAAATGACAGCTATCGTCCAAAAATATACTGAAGTAAGGCTGCCAAGAGGACTTGAAAGTGGGGCAGAATTGCAGGAAACCGATTTCAGGAGGTAGACTGGAATTGCATTTAAACCATAGGAAAAGAGGCAGGACGTCCACAATGATGCACTTGGCCAAAAAGGGCGTATGCGTTTTTTCCTGAATATATTCAGGAAAAAACGCATACGCCCCTTTTGGCCAACCAAGCAAGCTTGCAAAGGAAATCTGCACTACAATGAAGTCTCACTTCCCCCCTGTCAAAAGGGCCATCTGAAAAAAGGGTAGAATCCAGAAAGGCAGGACAGGCCATGGAGAACTGGGAGCATGGTTATGCTGATGGGTGGGATATAAATTGCCAACAGCCACTCGGGAGAAGTGTATGGTGTTTCCTGAAACATCTAAAAAACAAAGCAACAGAGCCTAGGGCACTTCCACTTATGGTCCTATAGCTTAGGGAAATTAAAATCAAAAAGACACAGCCACCCCAAAGTTTGGGACGGCTCGTTTATGGTACAAGTTCAATATCGCAGAAAGCGCAAAATGGATAAAGAAGTTGTGGTACTTACGTACAATGCAATATCACTCAGCAATGACATCTATGTCATCAGGCCCGTAGCAGCATAATGAGTGGATTCAGGTATGATGCTTCTAACTGAAATAAGTCACACAGAAAAAGAAACATCATAAGATATCACTAATACACGGAATGTAAACTTGGCTACACAACAACTGGATTACAAAACAAAACAGCGTCTCAAATTTAGAAAACCAACTTATGCTTGCTTAAGGGGAAAGGTGAGTTGGGGTGCTGCATAAAACCAGAGATTGAAATGAGCACAGATAAAGTTCCTTAAGCCAAATATGGAATAGAAAGAGCTACTCCTTGCTCAACGAAATGGACTCAACACACCATATTAAACGCCAAAGAATGTACCTGACTAGTAAGTAATTTAAAACCTATGGATTGCTATGTCTCCGAAAGAAAATCAAGCGTGTGCACAGGGGCATAAACGCAGCAGTGATAGCATTGGAGAGGTTCGGTGAGCAAATGAAGAGCCTTTGAAGTCATATTGCATGGTACCCATTCCACGGGTCTCAACTCTCCAGGTTTAAGGGATTCTTCCTTCAGCCAAACCATGCATGTGGAACCCAGAGTATGATCAACCGTGTGATCGGGAGACGTGTTCCAATATGTCTCCGTTCTCGTCCCCTGGTACTCGGGTGCAACATTCCAGATGCTTTACTAACTCTCTCCCGACTTGGAGAGTCAGTGCCTTTAACCTCCTGTTTGGCCCAGTTTGCAAATTCTGCGGAAAATGAACAGGAATAGGGAGAACCAATGAGAGACTAGCTGGAAGTGTCTGGACGGGCAAATTTAACTCTCATTTCCCACCAGGAAGAGGAATTAACCTAAGGGTTAGAGTGCCGTGCCAGAACCAGATTAGGTCCTGAAGCAATCTGTGGTGTTGCGGCGAGCTCACAAGAAAGCGACTTGAAGAAAGGAGCTCAGGGGCACTGTAATTCACAAACCTGCAGAGTTATAAATGACAGCTATCGTCCAAAAATATACTGAAGTAAGGCTGCCAAGAGGACTTGAAAGTGGGGCAGAATTGCAGGAAACCGATTTCAGGAGGTAGACTGGAATTGCATTTAAAGCATAGGAAAAGAGGCAGGACGTCCACAATGATGCACTTGGCCAAAAAGGGCGTATGCGTTTTTTCCTGAATATATTCAGGAAAAAACGCATACGCCCTTTTTGGACAACCAAGCAAGCTTGCAAAGGAAATCTGCACTACAATGAAGTCTCACTTCCCCCCTGTCAAAAGGGCCATCTGAAAAAAGAGTAGAATCCATAAAGGCAGGACAGGCCATGGAGAACTGGGAGCATGGTTATGCTGATGGGTGGGATATAAATTGCCAACAGCCACTCGGGAGAAGTGTATGGTGTTTCCTGAAACATCTAAAAAACAAAGCAACAGAGCCTAGGGCACTTCCACTTATGGTCCTATAGCTTAGGGAAATTAAAATCAAAAAGACACAGCCACCCCAAAGTTTGGGACGGCTCGTTTACGGTACAAGTTCAATATCGCAGAAAGCGCAAAATGGATAAAGAAGTTGTGGTACTTATGTACAATGCAATATCACTCAGCAATGACATCTATGTCATCAGTCCCGTAGCAGCATAATGAGTGGATTCAGGTATGATGCTTCTAACTGAAATAAATCACACAGAAAAAGAAACATCATAAGATATCACTAATACACGGAATGTATACTTGGCTACACAAGAACTGGATTACAAAACAGAACAGGGTCTCAAATTTAGAAAACCAACTTATACTTTCTTAAGGGGAAAGGTGAGTTGGGGTGCTGCATAAAACCAGAGATTGAAATGAGCACAGATAAAGTTCCTTAAGCCAAATATGGAATAGACAAGAGCTACACCTTGCTCAACGAAAGGGACTCAACACCCCATATTAAACGCCTAAGAATGTACCTGACTAGTAAGTATCTTAAAACCTATGGATTGCTATGTCTCCGAAAGAGAATCAAGCGTGTGTACACTGGCATAAACGCAGCAGTGATACGATTGGAGAGGTTCAGTGAGCAAATGAAGACCCTTTGCAGTCATATTGCATGGTACCCATTCCACGGGTCTCAACTCTCCAACTTTAAGGGATTCTTCCTTCAGCTAAACCATGCATGTGGAACCCAGAGTATGATCAAACGTGTGATCAGGAGACGTGTTCAAATATGTCTCCATTCTCGTCCCCTGGTACTCGGGTGCAACATTCCAGATGCTTTACTAACACTCTCCCGACTTGGAGAGTCAGTGCCTTTAACCTCCTGTTTGGCCCAGTTTGCAATTTCTGCGGAAGATGAACAGGAATAGGGAGAACCAATGAGAGACGAGCTGGAGGTGTCTGGACGGGCAAATTTAACTCTCATTTCCCACCAGGAAGAGGAATTAACCAAAGGCTCAGCGTGCCGTGCCGGAACCAGATTAGGGCCTGAAGCAATCCTGCGGTCTTGCGGCCAGCTAACAAGAAAGCGAGTTGAAGAAAGGATCTCAGGGGCACTGTAATTCACAAACCTGCAGAGTTATAAATGACAGCTATCGTCCAAAAATATACTGAAGTCAGGCTGCCAAGAGGACTTGAAAGCGGGGCAGAATTGCAGGAAACCGATTTCAGAAGGTAGACTGGAATTGCATTTAAAGCATAGGAAAAGAGGCAGAACGTCCACAATGATGCACTTGGCCAAAAAGGGCGTATGCGTTTTTTCCTGAATATATTCAGGAAAAAACGCATACGCCCTTTTTGGCCAACCAAGCAAGCTTGCAAAGGAAATCTGCACTACAATGAAGTCTCACTTCCCCCCGGTCAAAAGGGCCATCTGAAAAAAGTGTAAAATCCAGAAAGGCAGGACAGGCCATGGAGAACTGGGAGCCTTGTTATGCTGATGGGCGGGATGTAAATTGCCAACAGCCACTCGGGAGAAGTGTATGGTGTTTCCTGAAACATCTAAAAAACAAAGCAACAGAGCCTAGGGCACTTCCACTTATGGTCCTATAGCTTAGGGAAATTAAAATCAAAAAGACACAGCCACCCCAAAGTTTGGGACGTCTCTGTTTACAAGAACCTCGTTTACGGTACAAGTTCAATATCGCAGAAAGTGAAAAATGGATAAAGAAGTTGTGGTACTTACGTACAATGCAATATCACTCAGCAATGACATCTATGTCATCAGGCCCGTAGCTGCATAATGAGTGGATTCAGGTATGATGATTCTAACTGAAATAAGTCACAAAGAAAAAGAAACATCATAAGATATCACTAATACACAGAATGTAAACTTGGCTACACAGGAACTGGATTACAAAACAGAACAGGGTCTGAAATTTAGAAAACCAACTTATGCTTGCTTAAGGGGAAAGGTGAGTTGGGGTGCTGCATAAAACCAGAGATTGAAATGAGCACAGATAAAGTTCCTTAAGCCAAATATGGAATAGACAAGAGCTACACCTTGCTCAACGAAAGGGACTCAACACCCCATATTAAACGCCTAAGAATGTACCTGACTAGTAAGTATCTTAAAACCTATGGATTGCTATGTCTCCGAAAGAGAATCAAGCGTGTGTACACTGGCATAAACGCAGCAGTGATACGATTGGAGAGGTTCAGTGAGCAAATGAAGACCCTTTGCAGTCATATTGCATGGTACCCATTCCACGGGTCTCAACTCTCCAACTTTAAGGGATTCTTCCTTCAGCTAAACCATGCATGTGGAACCCAGAGTATGATCAAACGTGTGATCAGGAGACGTGTTCAAATATGTCTCCATTCTCGTCCCCTGGTACTCGGGTGCAACATTCCAGATGCTTTACTAACACTCTCCCGACTTGGAGAGTCAGTGCCTTTAACCTCCTGTTTGGCCCAGTTTGCAATTTCTGCGGAAGATGAACAGGAATAGGGAGAACCAATGAGAGACGAGCTGGAGGTGTCTGGACGGGCAAATTTAACTCTCATTTCCCACCAGGAAGAGGAATTAACCAAAGGCTCAGCGTGCCGTGCCGGAACCAGATTAGGGCCTGAAGCAATCCTGCAGTCTTGCGGCCAGCTAACAAGAAAGCGAGTTGAAGAAAGGAGCTCAGGGGCACTGTAATTCACAAACCTGCAGAGTTATAAATGACAGCTATCGTCCAAAAATATACTGAAGTCAGGCTGCCAAGAGGACTTGAAAGCGGGGCAGAATTGCAGGAAACCGATTTCAGAAGGTAGACTGGAATTGCATTTAAAGCATAGGAAAAGAGGCAGAACGTCCAC
Source organism: Lagenorhynchus albirostris (assembly GCF_949774975.1). Classification (NCBI taxonomy): domain Eukaryota; kingdom Metazoa; phylum Chordata; class Mammalia; order Artiodactyla; family Delphinidae; genus Lagenorhynchus; species Lagenorhynchus albirostris. Next base: position 52,554 of record NW_026783361.1, read on the forward strand.
AATGATGCACTTGGCCAAAAAGGGCGTATGCGTTTTTTCCTGAATATATTCAGGAAAAAACGCATACGCCCTTTTTGGCCAACCAAGCAAGCTTGCAAAGGAAATCTGCACTACAATGAAGTCTCACTTCCCCCCGGTCAAAAGGGCCATCTGAAAAAAGTGTAAAATCCAGAAAGGCAGGACAGGCCATGGAGAACTGGGAGCCTTGTTATGCTGATGGGCGGGATGTAAATTGCCAACAGCCACTCGGGAGAAGTGTATGGTGTTTCCTGAAACATCTAAAAAACAAAGCAACAGAGCCTAGGGCACTTCCACTTATGGTCCTATAGCTTAGGGAAATTAAAATCAAAAAGACACAGCCACCCCAAAGTTTGGGACGTCTCTGTTTACAAGAACCTCGTTTACGGTACAAGTTCAATATCGCAGAAAGTGAAAAATGGATAAAGAAGTTGTGGTACTTACGTACAATGCAATATCACTCAGCAATGACATCTATGTCATCAGGCCCGTAGCTGCATAATGAGTGGATTCAGGTATGATGATTCTAACTGAAATAAGTCACACAGAAAAAGAAACATCATAAGATATCACTAATACACAGAATGTAAACTTGGCTACACAGGAACTGGATTACAAAACAGAACAGGGTCTGAAATTTAGAAAACCAACTTATGCTTGCTTAAGGGGAAAGGTGAGTTGGGGTGCTGCATAAAACCAGAGATTGAAATGAGCACAGATAAAGTTCCTTAAGCCAAATATGGAATAGACAAGAGCTACTCCTTGCTCAACGAAATGGACTCAACACCCCATATGAAACGCCTAAGAATGTACCTGACTAGTAAGTATCTTAAAACCTATGGATTGCTATGTCTCTGAAAGAGAATCAAGCGTGTGTACACTGGCATAAATGCAGCAGTGATAGGATTGGAGAGCTTCGGTGAGAAAATGAAGAGCCTTTGAAGTCATATTGCATGATACCCATTCCACGGGTCTCCACTCTCCAGCTTTAAGGGATTCTTCCTTCAGCTAAACCATGCATGTGGAACCCAGAGTATGATGAAACGTGTGATCGGGAGACGTGTTCAAATATGTCTCCGTTTCCATCCCCTGGTACTCGGGTGCAACCTTCCAGACGCTTTACTAACTCTCTCCCGACTTGGAGAGTCAGTGCCTTTAACCTCCTGTTTGGCCCAGTTTGCAATTTCTGCGGAAGATGAACAGGAATAGGGAGAACCAATGAGAGACTAGCTGGAGGTGTCTGGACGGGCAAATTTAACTCTCATTTCCCACCAGGAAGAGGAATTAACCAAAGGCTCAGCGTGCCGTGGCGGAACCAGATAAGGCCTGAAGCAATCCTGCGGTGTTGCGGCCAGCTCACAAGAAAGCGAGTTGAAGAAAGGATCTCAGGGGCACTGTAGTTCACAAACCTGCAGAGTTATAAATGACAGCTATCGTCCAAAAATATACTGAAGTCAGGCTGCCAAGAGGACTTGAAAGCGGGGCAGAATTGCAGGAAACCGATTTCAGAAGGTAGACTGGAATTGCATTTAAAGCATAGGAAAAGAGGCAGAACGTCCACAATGATGCACTTGGCCAAAAAGGGCGTATGCGTTTTTTCCTGAATATATTCAGGAAAAAACGCATACGCCCTTTTTGGCCAACCAAGCAAGCTTGCAAAGGAAATCTGCACTACAATGAAGTCTCACTTCCCCCCGGTCAAAAGGGCCATCTGAAAAAAGTGTAAAATCCAGAAAGGCAGGACAGGCCATGGAGAACTGGGAGCCTTGTTATGCTGATGGGCGGGATGTAAATTGCCAACAGCCACTCGGGAGAAGTGTATGGTGTTTCCTGAAACATCTAAAAAACAAAGCAACAGAGCCTAGGGCACTTCCACTTATGGTCCTATAGCTTAGGGAAATTAAAATCAAAAAGACACAGCCACCCCAAAGTTTGGGACGTCTCTGTTTACAAGAACCTCGTTTACGGTACAAGTTCAATATCGCAGAAAGTGAAAAATGGATAAAGAAGTTGTGGTACTTACGTACAATGCAATATCACTCAGCAATGACATCTATGTCATCAGGCCCGTAGCTGCATAATGAGTGGATTCAGGTATGATGATTCTAACTGAAATAAGTCACAAAGAAAAAGAAACATCATAAGATATCACTAATACACAGAATGTAAACTTGGCTACACAGGAACTGGATTACAAAACAGAACAGGGTCTGAAATTTAGAAAACCAACTTATGCTTGCTTAAGGGGAAAGGTGAGTTGGGGTGCTGCATAAAACCAGAGATTGAAATGAGCACAGATAAAGTTCCTTAAGCCAAATATGGAATAGACAAGAGCTACTCCTTGCTCAACGAAATGGACTCAACACCCCATATGAAACGCCTAAGAATGTACCTGACTAGTAAGTATCTTAAAACCTATGGATTGCTATGTCTCTGAAAGAGAATCAAGCGTGTGTACACTGGCATAAATGCAGCAGTGATAGGATTGGAGAGCTTCGGTGAGAAAATGAAGAGCCTTTGAAGTCATATTGCATGGTACCCATTCCACGGGTCTCCACTCTCCAGGTTTAAGGGATTCTTCCTTCAGCTAAACCATGCATGTGGAACCCAGAGTATGATGAAACGTGTGATCGGGAGACGTGTTCAAATATGTCTCCGTTCTCATCCCCTGGTACTCGGGTGCAACATTCCAGATGCTTTACTAACACTCTCCCGACTTGGAGAGTCAGTGCCTTTAACCTCCTGTTTGGCCCAGTTTGCAATTTCTGCGGAAGATGAACAGGAATAGGGAGAACCAATGAGAGACTAGCTGGAGGTGTCTGGACGGGCAAATTTAACTCTCATTTCCCACCAGGAAGAGGAATTAACCAAAGGCTCAGCGTGACGTGGCGGAACCAGATTAGGGCCTGAAGCAATCCTGCGGTGTTGCGGCCAGCTCACAAGAAAGCGAGTTGAAGAAAGGAGCTCAGGGGCACTGTAATTCACAAACCTGCAGAGTTATAAATGACAGCTATCGTCCAAAAATATACTGAAGTAAGGCTGCCAAGAGGACTTGAAAGCGGGGCAGAATTGCAGGAAACCGATTTCAGGAGGTAGACTGGAATTGCATTTAAAGCATAGGAAAAGAGGCAGAACGTCGACAATGATGCACTGGGCCAAAAAGGGCGTATGCGTTTTTTCCTGAATATATTCAGGAAAAAACGCATACGCACTTTTTGGACAACCAAGCAAGCTTGCAAAGGAAATCTGCACTACAATGAAGTCTCACTTCCCCCTGGTCAAAAGGGCCATCTGAAAAAAGTGTAAAATCCAGAAAGGCAGGACAGGCCATGGAGAACTGGGAGCCTTGTTATGCTGATGGGCGGGATGTAAATTGCCAACAGCCACTCGGGAGAAGTGTATGGTGTTTCCTGAAACATCTAAAAAACAAAGCAATAGAGCCAGGGCACTTCCACTTATGGTCCTATAGCTTAGGGAAATTAAAATCAAAAAGACACAGCCACCCCAAAGTTTGGGACGGCTCGTTTATGGTACAAGTTCAATATCGCAGAAAGCGCAAAATGGATAAAGAAGTTGTGGTACTTACGTACAATGCAATATCACTCAGCAATGACATCTATGTCATCAGTCCCGTAGCAGCATAATGAGTGGATTCAGGTATGATGCTTCTAACTGAAATAAATCACACAGAAAAAGAAACATCATAAGATATCACTAATACACGGAATGTATACTTGGCTACACAAGAACTGGATTACAAAACAGAACAGAGTCTCAAATTTAGAAAACCAACTTATACTTTCTTAAGGGGAAAGGTGAGTTGGGGTGCTGCATAAAACCAGAGATTGAAATGAGCACAGATAAAGTTCCTTAAGCCAAATATGGAATAGACAAGAGCTACACCTTGCTCAACGAAAGGGACTCAACACCCCATATTAAACGCCTAAGAATGTACCTGACTAGTAAGTATCTTAAAACCTATGGATTGCTATGTCTCCGAAAGAGAATCAAGCGTGTGTACACTGGCATAAACGCAGCAGTGATACGATTGGAGAGGTTCAGTGAGCAAATGAAGACCCTTTGCAGTCATATTGCATGGTACCCATTCCACGGGTCTCAACTCTCCAACTTTAAGGGATTCTTCCTTCAGCTAAACCATGCATGTGGAACCCAGAGTATGATCAAACGTGTGATTAGGAGACGTGTTCAAATATGTCTCCATTCTCGTCCCCTGGTACTCGGGTGCAACATTCCAGATGCTTTACTAACACTCTCCCGACTTGGAGAGTCAGTGCCTTTAACCTCCTGTTTGGCCCAGTTTGCAATTTCTGCGGAAGATGAACAGGAATAGGGAGAACCAATGAGAGACGAGCTGGAGGTGTCTGGACGGGCAAATTTAACTCTCATTTCCCACCAGGAAGAGGAATTAACCAAAGGCTCAGCGTGCCGTGCCGGAACCAGATTAGGGCCTGAAGCAATCCTGCAGTCTTGCGGCCAGCTAACAAGAAAGCGAGCTGAAGAAAGGATCTCAGGGGCACTGTAATTCACAAACCTGCAGAGTTATAAATGACAGCTATCGTCCAAAAATATACTGAAGTCAGGCTGCCAAGAGGACTTGAAAGCGGGGCAGAATTGCAGGAAACCGATTTCAGAAGGTAGACTGGAATTGCATTTAAAGCATAGGAAAAGAGGCAGAACGTCCACAATGATGCACTTGGCCAAAAAGGGCGTATGCGTTTTTTCCTGAATATATTCAGGAAAAAACGCATACGCCCTTTTTGGCCAACCAAGCAAGCTTGCAAAGGAAATCTGCACTACAATGAAGTCTCACTTCCCCCCGGTCAAAAGGGCCATCTGAAAAAAGTGTAAAATCCAGAAAGGCAGGACAGGCCATGGAGAACTGGGAGCCTTGTTATGCTGATGGGCGGGATGTAAATTGCCAACAGCCACTCGGGAGAAGTGTATGGTGTTTCCTGAAACATCTAAAAAACAAAGCAACAGAGCCTAGGGCACTTCCACTTATGGTCCTATAGCTTAGGGAAATTAAAATCAAAAAGACACAGCCACCCCAAAGTTTGGGACGTCTCTGTTTACAAGAACCTCGTTTACGGTACAAGTTCAATATCGCAGAAAGTGAAAAATGGATAAAGAAGTTGTGGTACTTACGTACAATGCAATATCACTCAGCAATGACATCTATGTCATCAGGCCCGTAGCTGCATAATGAGTGGATTCAGGTATGATGATTCTAACTGAAATAAGTCACAAAGAAAAAGAAACATCATAAGATATCACTAATACACAGAATGTAAACTTGGCTACACAGGAACTGGATTACAAAACAGAACAGGGTCTGAAATTTAGAAAACCAACTTATGCTTGCTTAAGGGGAAAGGTGAGTTGGGGTGCTGCATAAAACCAGAGATTGAAATGAGCACAGATAAAGTTCCTTAAGCCAAATATGGAATAGACAAGAGCTACTCCTTGCTCAACGAAATGGACTCAACACCCCATATGAAACGCCTAAGAATGTACCTGACTAGTAAGTATCTTAAAACCTATGGATTGCTATGTCTCTGAAAGAGAATCAAGTGTGTGTACACTGGCATAAATGCAGCAGTGATAGGATTGGAGAGCTTCGGTGAGAAAATGAAGAGCCTTTGAAGTCATATTGCATGGTACCCATTCCACGGGTCTCCACTCTCCAGCTTTAAGGGATTCTTCCTTCAGCTAAACCATGCATGTGGAACCCAGAGTATGATGAAACGTGTGATCGGGAGACGTGTTCAAATATGTCTCCGTTCTCATCCCCTGGTACTCGGGTGCAACCTTCCAGACGCTTTACTAACTCTCTTCCGACTTGGAGAGTCAGTGCCTTTAACCTCCTGTTTGGCCCAGTTTGCAATTTCTGCGGAAGATGAACCGGAATAGGGAGAACCAATGAGAGACTAGCTGGAGGTGTCTGGACGGGCAAATTTAACTCTCATTTCCCACCAGGAAGAGGAATTAACCAAAGGCTCAGCGTGCCGTGGCGGAACCAGATTAGGGCCTGAAGCAATCCTGCGGTGTTGCGGCCAGCTCACAAGAAAGCGAGTTGAAGAAAGGAGCTCAGGGGCACTGTAATTCACAAACCTGCAGAGTTATAAAAAACAGCTATCGTGCAAAAATATACTGAAGTATGGCTGCCAAGAGGACTTGAAAGCGGGGCAGAATTGCAGGAAACCGATTTCAGGAGGTAGACTGGAATTGCATTTAAAGCATAGGAAAAGAGGCAGAACGTCCACAATGATGCACTTGGCCAAAAAGGGCGTATGCGTTTTTTCCTGAATATATTCAGGAAAAAACGCATACGCACTTTTTGGACAACCAAGCAAGCTTGCAAAGGAAATCTGCACTACAATGAAGTCTCACTTCCCCCTGGTCAAAAGGGCCATCTGAAAAAAGAGTAAAATCCAGAAAGGCAGGACAGGCCATGGAGAACTGGGAGCCTTGTTATGCTGATGGGCGGGATGTAAATTGCCAAGAGCCACTCGGGAGAAGTGTATGGTGTTTCCTGAAACATCTAAAAAACAAAGCAAGAGAGCCAGGGCACTTCCACTTATGGTCCTATAGCTTAGGGAAATTAAAATCAAAAAGACACAGCCACCCCAAAGTTTGGGACGGCTCGTTTATGGTACAAGTTCAATATCGCAGAAAGCGCAAAATGGATAAAGAAGTTGTGGTACTTACGTACAATGCAATATCCTCAGCAATGACATCTATGTCATCAGGCCCGTAGCAGCATAATGAGTGGATTCAGGTATGATGCTTCTAACTGAAATAAGTCACACAGAAAAAGAAACATCATAAGATATCACTAATACACGGAATGTAAACTTGGCTACACAACAACTGGATTACAAAACAAAACAGCGTCTCAAATTTAGAAAACCAACTTATGCTTGCTTAAGGGGAAAGGTGAGTTGGGGTGCTGCATAAAACCAGAGATTGAAATGAGCACAGATAAAGTTCCTTAAGCCAAATATGGAATAGAAAGAGCTACTCCTTGCTCAACGAAATGGACTCTACACCCCATATTAAACGCCTAAGAATGTACCTGACTAGTAAATAATTTAAAACCTATGGATTGCTATGTCTCCGAAAGAAAATCAAGCGTGTGTACACTGGCATAAACGCAGCAGTGATAGGATTGGAGAGGTTCGGTGAGCAAATGAAGACCCTTTGAAGTCATATTGCATGGTACCCATTCCACGGGTCTCCACTCTCCAGCTTTAAGGGATTCTTCCTTCAGCTAAACCATGCATGTGGAACCCAGAGTATGATCAAACGTGTGATCGGGAGACGTGTTCAAATATGTCTCCATTCTCGTCCCCTGGTACTCGGGTGCAACATTCCAGACGCTTTACTAACACTCTCCCTACTTTGAGAGTCAGTGCCTTTAACCTCCTGTTTGGCCCAGTTTGCAATTTCTGCGGAAGATGAACCGGAATAGGGAGAACCAATGAGAGACTAGCTGGAGGTGTCTGGACGGGCAAATTTAACTCTCATTTCCCACCAGGAAGAGGAATTAACCAAAGGCTCAGCGTGCCGTGCCGGAACCAGATTAGGGCCTGAAGCAATCCTGCGGTGTTGCGGCCAGCTCACAAGAAAGCGAGTTGAAGAAAGGAGCTCAGGGGCACTGTAATTCACAAACCTGCAGAGTCATAAATGACAGCTATCGTCCAAAAATATACTGAAGTAAGGCTGCCAAGAGGACTTGAAAACGGGGCAGAATTGCAGGAAACCGATTTCAGGAGGTAGACTGGAATTGCATTTAAAGCATAGGAAAAGAGGCAGAACGCCGACAATGATGCACTTGGCCAAAAAGGGCGTATGCGTTTTTTCCTGAATATATTCAGGAAAAAACGCATACGCCCTTTTTGGACAACCAAGCAAGCTTGCAAAGGAAATCTGCACTACAATGAAGTCTCACTTCCCCCTGGTCAAAAGGGCCATCTGAAAACAGTGTAAAATCCAGAAAGGCAGGACAGGCCATGGAGAACGGGGAGCCTTGTTATGCTGATGGGCGGGATGTAAATTGCCAAGAGCCACTCGGGAGAAGTGTATGGTGTTTCCTGAAACATCTAAAAAACAAAGCAACAGAGCCTGGGGCACTTCCACTTATGGTCCTATAGCTTAGGGAAATTAAAATCAAAAAGACACAGTCACCCCAAAGTTTGGGACGGCTCTGTTTACAAGAACCTCGTTTACTGTACAAGTTCAATATCACAGAAAGTGAAAAATGGATAAAGAATTTGTGGTACTTACGTACAATGCAATATCACTCAGCAATGAAATCTATGTCATCAGGCCCATAGCAGCATAATGAGTGGATTCAGGTATGATGATTCTAACTGAAATAAGTCACACAGAAAAAGAAACATCATAAGATATCACTAATACACAGAATGTAAACTTGGCTACACAGGAACTGGATTACAAAACAGAACAGGGTCTCAAATTTAGAAAACCAACTTATGCTTGCTTAAGGGGAAAGGTGAGTTGGGGTGCTGCATAAAATCAGAGATTGAAATGAGCACAGATAACGTTCCTTAAGCCAAATATAGAATAGACAAGAGCTACTCCTTGCTCAACGAAATGGACTCAACACCCCATATTAAACGCCTAAGAATGTACCTGACTACTAAGTATCTTAAAACCTATGGATTGCTATGTCTCGGAAAGAGAATCAAGCATGTGTACAGGGGCATAAACGCAGCAGTGATAGGATTGGAGAGGTTCGGTGAGCAAATGAAGACCCTTTGAAGTCATATTGCATGGTACCCATTCCACGGGTCTCCACTCTCCAGCTTTAAGGGATTCTTCCTTCAGCTAAACCATGCATGTGGAACCCAGAGTATGATCAAACGTGTGATCGGGAGACGTGTTCAAATATGTCTCCATTCTCGTCCCCTGGTACTCGGGTGCAACATTCCAGACGCTTTACTAACACTCTCCCTACTTTGAGAGTCAGTGCCTTTAACCTCCTGTTTGGCCCAGTTTGCAATTTCTGCGGAAGATGAACCGGAATAGGGAGAACCAATGAGAGACTAGCTGGAGGTGTCTGGACGGGCAAATTTAACTCTCATTTCCCACCAGGAAGAGGAATTAACCAAAGGCTCAGCGTGCCGTGCCGGAACCAGATTAGGGCCTGAAGCAATCCTGCGGTGTTGCGGCCAGCTCACAAGAAAGCGAGTTGAAGAAAGGAGCTCAGGGGCGCTGTAATTCACAAACCTGCAGAGTCATAAATGACAGCTATCGTCCAAAAATATACTGAAGTAAGGCTGCCAAGAGGACTTGAAAACGGGGCAGAATTGCAGGAAACCGATTTCAGGAGGTAGACTGGAATTGCATTTAAAGCATAGGAAAAGAGGCAGAACGCCGACAATGATGCACTTGGCCAAAAAGGGCGTATGCGTTTTTTCCTGAATATATTCAGGAAAAAACGCATACGCCCTTTTTGGACAACCAAGCAAGCTTGCAAAGGAAATCTGCACTACAATGAAGTCTCACTTCCCCCTGGTCAAAAGGGCCATCTGAAAACAGTGTAAAATCCAGAAAGGCAGGACAGGCCATGGAGAACGGGGAGCCTTGTTATGCTGATGGGCGGGATGTAAATTGCCAACAGCCACTCGGGAGAAGTGTATGGTGTTTCCTGAAACATCTAAAAAACAAAGCAACAGAGCCTGGGGCACTTCCACTTATGGTCCTATAGCTTAGGGAAATTAAAATCAAAAAGACACAGTCACCCCAAAGTTTGGGACGGCTCTGTTTACAAGAACCTCGTTTACTGTACAAGTTCAATATCACAGAAAGTGAAAAATGGATAAAGAATTTGTGGTACTTACGTACAATGCAATATCACTCAGCAATGAAATCTATGTCATCAGGCCCATAGCAGCATAATGAGTGGATTCAGGTATGATGATTCTAACTGAAATAAGTCACACAGAAAAAGAAACATCATAAGATATCACTAATACACAGAATGTAAACTTGGCTACACAGGAACTGGATTACAAAACAGAACAGGGTCTCAAATTTAGAAAACCAACTTATGCTTGCTTAAGGGGAAAGGTGAGTTGGGGTGCTGCATAAAACCAGAGATTGAAATGAGCACAGATAAAGTTCCTTAAGCCAAATATGGAATAGACAAGAGCTACTCCTTGCTCAATGAAATGGACTCAACACCCCATATTAAACGCCTAAGAATGTACCTGACTACTAAGTATCTTAAAACCTATGGATTGCTATGACTCCGAAAGAGAATCAAGCGTGTGTACACTGGCATAAACGCAGCAGTGATAGGATTGGAGAGGTTCCGTGAGCAAATGAAGACCCCTTGAAGTCATATTGTATGGTACCCATTCCACGGGTCTCCACGTTCCAGCTTTAAGGGATTCTTCTTTCAGCTAAACCATGCCTGTGGAACCCAGAGTATGATCAAACGTGTGATCGGGAGACGTGTTCAAATATGTCTCCGTTCTCGTCCCCTGGTGCTCGGGTGCCACATTCCAGACACTTAACTAACACTCTCCCGACTTGGAGAGTCAGTGCCTTTAACCTCCTGTTTGGCCCAGTTTGCAATTTCTGCGGAAGATGAACAGGATTAGGGAGAACCAATGAGAGACTAGCTGGAGGTGTCTGGACGGGCAAATTTAACTCTCATTTCCCACCAGGAAGGGAATTAACCAAAGGCTCAGCGTGCCGTGCCGGAACCAGATTAGGGCCTGAAGCAATCCTGCGGTGTTGCGGCCAGCTCACAAGAAAGTGAGTTGAAGAAAGGAGCTCAGGGGCACTGTCATTCACAAACCTGCAGAGTTATAAATGACAGCTATTTTCCAAAAATATACTGAAGTAAGGCTGCCAAGAGGACTTGAAAGCGGGGCAGAATTGCAGGAAACCGATTTCAGGAGGTAGACTGGAATTGCATTTAAAGCATAGGAAAAGAGGCAGAACGTCGACAATGATGCACTTGGCCAAAAAGGGTGTATGTGTTTTTTCCTGAATATATTCAGGAAAAAACGCATACGCACCGTTTGGGCAACCAAGCAAGCTTGCAAAGGAAATCTGCACTACAATGAAGTCTCACTTCCCCCTGCTCAAAAGGGCCATCTGAAAAAAGTGTAAAATCCAGAAAGGCAGGACAGGCCATGGAGAACTGGGAGCCTTGTTATGATGATGGGCGGGATGTAAATTGCCAACAGCCACTGGGGAGAAGTGTATGGTGTTTCCTGAAACATCTAAAAAACAAAGCAACAGAGCCTGGGGCACGTCCACTTATGGTCCTATAGCTTACGGAAATTAAAATCAAAAAGACACAGCCACCCCAAAGTTTGGGACGGCTCGTTTACGGTACAAGTTCAATATCGCAGAAAGCGCAAAATGGATAAAGAAGTTGTGGTACTTACGTACAATGCAATATCACTCAGCAATGACATCTATGTCATCAGGCCCGTAGCAGCATAATGAGTGGATTCAGGTATGATGCTTCTAACTGAAATAAGTCACACAGAAAAAGAAACATCATAAGATATCACTAATACACGGAATGTAAACTTGGCTACACAAGAACTGGATTACAAAACAAAAGAGGGTCTCAAATTTAGAAAACCAACATATGCTTGCTTAAGGGGAAAGGTGAGTTGGGGTGCTGCATAAAACCAGAGATTGAAATGAGCACAGATAAAGTTCCTAAGCCAAATATGGAATAGAAACAGCTACTCCTTGCTCAACGAAATGGACTCAACACCCCATATTAAACGCCTAAGAATGTACCTGACTAGTAAGTAATTTAAAACCTATGGATTGCTATGTCTCCGAAAGAAAATCAAGCGTGTGTACAGGGGCATAAACGCAGCAGTGATAGGATTGGAGAGGTTCGGTGAGCAAATGAAGACCCTTTGAAGTCATATTGCATGGTACCCATTCCACGGGTCTCAACTCTCCAGGTTTAAGGGATTCTTCCTACAGCTAAAAGATGCATGTGGAATCCAGAGTATCATCAACCGTGTGATCGGGAAACGTGTTCCAATATGTCTCAGTTCTCATCCCCTGGTAATCGGGTGCAACATTCCAGACGCTTTACTAACACTCTCTCGGTTTGGAGAGTCAGTGCCTTTAACCTCCTGTTTGGCCCAGTTTGCAATTTCTGCGGAAGATGAACAGGAATAGGGAGGACCAATGAGAGATTAGCTGGATGTGTCTGGACGGGCAAATTTAACTCTCATTTCCAACCAGGAAGAGGAATTAACCTAAGGGTCAGCGTGCCGTGCCGGAACCAGATTAGGGCCTGAAGCAATCTGTGGTGTTGCGGCCATCTCACAAGAAAGCGACTTGAAGAAGGGAGCTCAGGGGCACTGTAATTCACAAACATGCAGAGTTATAAATGACAGCTATCGTCCAAAAATATACTGAAGTAAGGCTGCCAAGAGGACTTGAAAGCGGGGCAGAATTGCAGGAAACCGATTTCAGGAGGTAGGCTGGAATTGCATTTAAAGCATAGGAAAAGAGGCAGAACGTCGACAATGATGCACTTGGCCAAAAAGTGCGTATGCGTTTTTTCCTGAATATATTCAGGAAAAAACGCATACGCACTTTTTGGCCAACCAAGCAAGCTTGCAAAGGAAATCTGCACTACAATGAAGTCTCACTTCCCCCCGGTCAAAAGGGCCATCTGAAAAAAGTGTAAAATCCAGAAAGGCAGGACAGGCCATGGAGAACTGGGAGCCTTGTTATGCTGATGGGCGGGATGTAAATTGCCAACAGCCACTCGGGAGAAGTGTATGGTGTTTCCTGAAACATCTAAAAAACAAAGCAACAGAGCCTGGGGCACTTCCACTTATGGTCCTATAGCTTAGGGAAATTAAAATCAAAAAGACACAGCCACCCCAAAGTTTGGGACGGCTCTGTTTACAAGAACCTCATTTACGGTATAAGTTCAATATCACAGAAAGTGAAAAATGGATAAAGAAATTGTGGTACTTACGTACAATGCAATATCACTCAGCAATGACATCTATGTCATCAGTCCCGTAGCAGCATAATGAGTGGATTCAGGTATGATGCTTCTAACTGAAATAAGTCACACAGAAAAAGAAACATCATAAGATATCACTAATACACTGAATGTATACTTGGCTACACAAGAACTGGATTACAAAACAGAACAGGGTCTCAAATTTAGAAAACCAACTTATGCTTGCTTAAGGGGAAAGGTGAGTTGGGGTGCTGCATAAAACCAGAGATTGAAATTAGCACAGATACCGTTCCATAAGCCAAATATGGAATAAACAAGAGCTACTCCTTGCTCAACGAAATGGACTCAACACCCCATATTAAACGCCTAAGAATATACCTGACTAGTAAGTATCTTAAAACCTATGGATTGCTATGTCTCCAAAAGAGAATCAAGCATGTGTACACTGGCATAAAAGCAGCAGTGATAGGATTGGAGAGGTTCGGTGAGCAAATGAAGAACCTTTGAAGTCATATTGCATGGTACCCATTCCACGGGTCTCCACTCTCCAGCTTTAAGGGATTCTTCCTTCAGCTAAACCATGCATGTGGAACCCAGAGTATGATCAAACGTGTGCTCGGGAGACGTGTTCAAATATGTCTCCATTCTCGTCCCCTGGTACTCGGGTGCAACATTCCAGACGCTTTACTAACACTCTCCCGACTTGGAGAGTCAGTGCCTTTAACCTCCTGTTTGGCCCAGTTTGCAATTTCTGCGGAAGATGAACAGGAATAGGGAGAACCAATGAGAGACTAGCTGGAGGTGTCTGGACGGGCAAATTTAACTCTCATTTCCCACCAGGAAGAGGAATTAACCAAAGGCTCAGCATGCCGTGCCGGTACCAGATTAGGGCCTGAAGCAATCCTGCGGTGCTGCGGCCAGCTCACAAGAAAGCGAGTTGAAGAAAGGAGCTCAGGGGCACTGTAATTCACAAACCTGCAGAGCTATAAATGACGGCTTTCGTCCAAAAATATACTGAAGTAAGGCTGCCAAGAGGACTTGAAAGCGGGGCAGAATTGCAGGAAACCGATTTCAGGAGGTAGGCTGGAATTGCATTTAAAGCATAGGAAAAGAGGCAGAACGTCCACAATGATGCACTTGGCCAAAAAGGGCGTATGCGTTTTTTCCTGAATATATTCAGGAAAAAACGCATACGCCCTTTTTGGCCACCAAGCAAGCTTGCAAAGGAAATCTGCACTACAATGAAGTCTCACTTCCCCCCGGTCAAAAGGGCCATGTGAAAAAAGTGTAGAATCCAGAAAGGCAGGACAGGCCATGGTGAACTGGGAGCATGGTTATGCTGATGGGTGGGATATAAATTGCCAACAGCCACACGGGAGAAGTGTATGGTGTTTCCTGAAACATCTAAAAAACAAAGCAACAGAGCCTAGGGCACTTCCACTTATGGTCCTATAGCTTAGGGAAATTAAAATCAAAAAGACACAGCCACCCCAAAGTTTGGGACGGCTCGTTTACAGTACAAGTTCAATATCGCAGAAAGCTCAAAATGGATAAAGAAGTTGTGGTACTTACTTACAATGCAATATCACTCAGCAATGACATCTATGTCATCAGGCCCGTAGCAGCATAAGGAGTGGATTCAGGTTGATGCTTCTAAGTGAAATAAGTCACACAGAAAAAGAAACATCATAAGATATCTCTAATACACGTAATGTAAACTTGCTACACAAGAACTGGATTACAAAACAAAACAGGGTCTCAAATGTAGAAAACCAACTTATGCTTGCTAAAGCGGAAATGTGAGTTGGGGTGCTGCATAAAACCAGAGATTGAAATGAGCACAGATAAAGTTCCTAAGCCAAATATGGAATAGAAACAGCTACTCCTTGCTCAACGAAATGGACTCAACACCCCATATTAAACGCCTAAGAATGTACCTGACTAGTAAGTAATTTAAAACCTATGGATTGCTATGTCTCCGAAAGAGAATCAAGCGTGTGTACAGGGGCATAAACGCAGCAGTGATAGGATTGGAGAGGTTCGGTGAGCAAATGAAGACCCTTTGAAGTCATATTGCATGGTACCCATTCCACGGGTCTCAACTCTCCAGGTTTAAGGGATTCTTCCTACAGCTAAAACATGCATGTGGAATCCAGAGTATCATCAACCGTGTGATCGGGAAACGTGTTCCAATATGTCTCAGTTCTCATCCCCTGGTACTCGGGTGCAACATTCCAGACGCTTTACTAACACTCTCCCGGTTTGGAGAGTCAGTGCCTTTAACCTCCTGTTTGGCCCAGTTTGCAATTTCTGCGGAAGATGAACAGGAATAGGGAGGACCAATGAGAGATTAGCTGGATGTGTCTGGACGGGCAAATTTAACTCTCATTTCCAACCAGGAAGAGGAATTAACCTAAGGGTCAGCGTGCCGTGCCGGAACCAGATTAGGGCCTGAAGCAATCTGAGGTGTTGCGGCCAGCTCACAAGAAAGCGACTTGAAGAAGGGTGCTCAGGGACACTGTAATTCACAAACATGCAGAGTTATAAATGACAGCTATCGTCCAAAAATGTACTGAAGTCAGGCTGCCAAGAGGACTTGAAAGCGGGGCAGAATTGCAGGAAACCGATTTCAGGAGGTAGGCTGGAATTGCATTTAAAGCATAGGAAAAGAGGCAGAACGTCGACAATGATGCACTTGGCCAAAAAGGGCGTAGTCGTTTTTTCCTGAATATATTCAGGAAAAAACGCATACGCACTTTTTGGCCAACCAAGCAAGCTTGCAAAGGAAATCTGCACTACAATGAAGTCTCACTTCCCCCCGGTCAAAAGGGCCATCTGAAAAAAGTGTAAAATCCAGAAAGGCAGGACAGGCCATGGAGAACTGGGAGCCTTGTTATGCTGATGGGCGGGATGTAAATTGCCAGCAGCCACTCTGGAGAAGTGTATGGTGTTTCCTGAAACATCTAAAAAACAAAGCAACAGAGCCTGGGGCACTTCCACTTATGGTCCTATAGCTTAGGGAAATTAAAATCAAAAAGACACAGCCACCCCAAAGTTTGGGACGGCTCTGTTTACAAGAACCTCATTTACGGTATAAGTTCAATATCACAGAAAGTGAAAAATGGATAAAGAAGTTGTGGTACTTACGTACAATGCAATATCACTCAGCAATGACATCTATGTCATCAGTCCCGTAGCAGCATAATGAGTGGATTCAGGTATGATGCTTCTAACTGAAATAAGTCACACAGAAAAAGAAACATCATAAGATATCACTAATACACTGAATGTATACTTGGCTACACAAGAACTGGATTACAAAACAGAACAGGGTCTCAAATTTAGAAAACCAACTTATGCTTGCTTAAGGGAAAGGTGAGTTGGGGTGCTGCATAAAACCAGAGATTGAAATTAGCACAGATACCGTTCCATAAGCCAAATATGGAATAAACAAGAGCTACTCCTTGCTCAACGAAATGGACTCAACACCCCATATTAAACGCCTAAGAATATACCTGACTAGTAAGTATCTTAAAACCTATGGATTGCTATGTCTCCAAAAGAGAATCAAGCATGTGTACACTGGCATAAAAGCAGCAGTGATAGGATTGGAGAGGTTCGGTGAGCAAATGAAGAACCTTTGAAGTCATATTGCATGGTACCCATTCCACGGGTCTCCACTCTCCAGCTTTAAGGGATTCTTCCTTCAGCTAAACCATGCATGTGGAACCCAGAGTATGATCAAACGTGTGCTCGGGAGACGTGTTCAAATATGTCTCCGTTCTCGTCCCCTGGTACTCGGGTGCAACATTCCAGACGCTTTACTAACACTCTCCCGACTTGGAGAGTCAGTGCCTTTAACCTCCTGTATGGCCCAGTTTGCAATTTCTGCGGAAGATGAACAGGAATAGGGAGAACCAATGAGAGACTAGCTGGAGGTGTCTGGACGGGCAAATTTAACTCTCATTTCCCACCAGGAAGAGGAATTAACCAAAGGCTCAGCGTGCCGTGCCGGTACCAGATTAGGGCCTGAAGCAATCCTACGGTGCTGCGGCCAGCTCACAAGAAAGCGAGTTGAAGAAAGGAGCTCAGGGGCACTGTAATTCACAAACCTGCAGAGTTATAAATGACGGCTTTCGTCCAAAAATATACTGAAGTAAGGCTGCCAAGAGGACTTGAAAGCGGGGCAGAATTGCAGGAAACCGATTTCAGGAGGTAGGCTGGAATTGCATTTAAAGCATAGGAAAAGAGGCAGAACGTCCACAATGATGCACTTGGCCAAAAAGGGCGTATGCGTTTTTTCCTGAATATATTCAGGAAAAAACGCATACGCCCTTTTTGGCCACCAAGCAAGCTTGCAAAGGAAATCTGCACTACAATGAAGTCTCACTTCCCCCCGGTCAAAAGGGCCATCTGAAAAAAGTGTAGAATCCAGAAAGGCAGGACAGGCCATGGAGAACTGGGAGCATGGTTATGCTGATGGGTGGGATATAAATTGCCAACAGCCACACGGGAGAAGTGTATGGTGTTTCCTGAAACATCTAAAAAACAAAGCAACAGAGCCTAGGGCACTTCCACTTATGGTCCTATAGCTTAGGGAAATTAAAATCAAAAAGACACAGCCACCCCAAAGTTTGGGACGGCTCGTTTACAGTACAAGTTCAATATCGCAGAAAGCGCAAAATGGATAAAGAAGTTGTGGTACTTACTTACAATGCAATATCACTCAGCAATGACATCTATGTCATCAGGCCCGTAGCAGCATAAGGAGTGGATTCAGGTTGATGCTTCTAACTGAAATAAGTCACACAGAAAAAGAAACATCATAAGATATCACTACTACACAGAATGTAAACTTGGCTACACAAGAACTGGATTAAAATACAGAACAGGGTCTCAAATTTAAAAAAACCAACTTATGCTTGCTTAAGGGGAAAGGTGAGTTGGGGTGCTACATAAAACCAGAGATTGAAATGAGCACAGATAAAGTTCCTTAAGCCAAATATGGAATAGACAAGAGCTACTCCTTGCTCAACGAAATGGACTCAACACCCCATATTAAACGCCTAAGTATGTACCTGTCTAGTAAGTATCTTAAAACCTATGGATTGCTATGTCTCCGAAAGAAAATCAAGAGTGTGCACAGGAGCATAAACGCAGCAGTGATAGGATTGGAGAGGTTCGGTGAGCAAATGAAGACCCTTTGAAGTCATATTGCATGGTACCCATTCCACGGGTCTCAACTCTCCAGGTTGAAAGGATTCTTCCTTCAGCTAAAACATGCATGTGAACCCAGAGTATGATCAACCGTGTGATCGGGAGACGTGTTCCAATATGTCTCAGTTCTCGTCCCCTGGTACTCGGGTGCAACATTCCAGACGCTTTACTAACTCTCTCCCGACTTGGAGAGTCAGTGCCTTTAACCTCCTGTTTGGCCCAGATTGCAATTTCTGCGGAAAATGAACAGGAATAGGGAGAACCAATGAGAGACTAGCTGGAAGTGTCTGGACGGGCAAATTTAACTCTCATTTCCCACCAGGAAAAGGAATTAACCTAAGGGTTAGCGTGCCGTGCCAGAACCAGATTAGGGCCTGAAGCAATCTGTGGTGTTGAGGCGAGCTCACAACAAAGCGACTTGAAGAAAGGAGCTCAGGGGCACTGTAATTCACAAACCTGCAGAGTTATAAATGACAGCTATCGTCCAAAAATATACTGAAGTAAGGCTGCCAAGAGGACATGAAAGTGGGGCAGAATTGCAGGAAACCGATTTCAGGAGGTAGACTGGAATTGCATTTAAAGCATAGGAAAAGAGGCAGGACGTCCACAATGATGCACTTGGCCAAAAAGGGCGTATGCGTTTTTTCCTGAATATATTCAGGAAAAAACGCATACGCCCTTTTTGGCCAACCAAGCAAGCTTGCAAAGGAAATCTGCACTACAATGAAGTCTCAATTCCCCCCTGTCAAAAGGGCCATCTGAAAAAAGTGTAGAATCCAGAAAGGCAGGACAGGCCATGGAGAACTGGGAGCATTGTTATGCTGATGGGTGGGATATAAATTGTCAACAGCCACTCGGGAGAAGTGTATGGTGTTTCCTGAACATCTAAAAAACAAAGCAACAGAGCCTAGGGCACATCCACTTATGGTCCTATAGATTAGGGAAATTAAATTCAAAAAGACACAGCCACCCCAAAATTTGGGACGGCTCTGTTTACAAGAACCTCGTTTACGGTACAAGTTCAATATCGCAGAAAGTGAAAAATGGATAAAGAAGTTGTGGTACTTACGTACAATGCAATATCACTCAGCAATGAAATCTATGTCATCAGGCCCGTAGCAGCATAATGAGTGGATTCAGGTATGATGATTCTAACTGAAATAAATCACAAAGAAAAAGAAACATCATAAGATATCACTAATACACAGAATGTAAACTTGGCTACACAGGAACTGGATTACAAAACATAACAGGGTCCCAAATTTAGAAAACCAACTTATGCTTGCTTAAGGGGAAAGGTGAGTTGGGGTGCTGCATAAAACCAGAGATTGAAATGAGCACAGATAAAGTTCCTTAAGCCAAATATGGAATAGACAAGAGCTACTCCTTACTCAACGAAATGGACTCAACACCCCATATTAAACGCCTAAGGATGTACCTGACTAGTAAGTATCTTAAAACCTATGGATTGCTATGTCTCCGAAAGAGAATCAAGCGTGTTTACACTGGCATAAACGCAGCAGTGATAGGATTGGAAAGGTTCGGTGAGCAAATGAAGACCCTTTGAAGTCATATTGCATGGTACCCATTCCAAGGGTCTCCACTCTCCAGCTTTAAGGGATTCTTCCTTCAGCTAAACCATGCATGTGGAACCCAGAGTATGATCAAACGTGTGATCGGGAGACGTGTTCAAATATGTCTCCGTTCTCGTCCCCTGGTACTCGGGTGTAACATTCCAGACGCTTTACTAAAACTCTCCCGACTTGGAGAGTCAGTGCCTTTAACCTCCTGTTTGGCCCAGTTTGCAATTTCTGAGGAAGATGAACAGGAATAGGGAGAACCAATGAGAGACTAGCTGGAGGTGTCTGGACGGGCAAATTTAACTCTCCTTTCCCACCAGGAAGAGGAATTAACCAAAGGCTCAGCGTGCCGTGCCGGAACCAGATTAGGGCCTGACGCAATCCTGCGGTGTTGCGGGCAGCACACAAGAAAGAGAGTTGAAGAAAGGAGCTCAGGGGCACTGTAATTCATAAACCTGCAGAGTTATAAATGACAGCTATCATCCAAAAATATACTGAACTCAGGCTGCCAAGAGGACTTGAAAGCGGGGCAGAATTGCAGGAAACCGATTTCACGAGGTAGACTGGAATTGCATTTAAAGCATAGGAAAAGAGGCAGAACGTCCACAATGATGCACTTGGTCAAAAAGGGCGTATGCGTTTTTTCCTGAATATATTCAGGAAAAAACGCATACGCCCTTTTTGGCCAACCAAGCAAGCTTGCAAAGGAAATCTGCACTACAATGAAGTCTCACTGCCCCCTGGTCAAAAGGGCCATCTGAAAAAAGTGTAAAATCCAGAAAGGCAGGACAGGCCATGGAGAACTGGGAGCCTTGTTATGCTGATGGGCGGGATGTAAGTTGCCAACAGCCACTCGGGAGAAGTGTATGGTGTTTCCTGAAACATCTAAAAAACAAAGCAACAGAGCCTGGGGCACTTCCACTTATGGTCCTTTAGCTTAGGGAAATTAAAATCAAAACGACACAGCCGCCCGAAAGTTTGGGACGGCTCTGTTTACAAAAACCTCTTTTACGGTACATGTTCAATATCGCAGAAAGTGAAAAATGGATAAAGAAGTTGTGGTACTTATGTACAATGCAATATCACTCAGCAATGACATCTATGTCATCAGGCCCGTAGCAGCAGAATGAGTGGATTCAGGTATGATGATTTTAACTGAAATAAGTCACACAGAAAAAGAAACATCATAAGATATCACTAATACACGCAATGTAAAATTGGCAACACAGGAACTGAATTACAAAACAGAACAGGGTCTCAAATTTAGAAAACCAACTTATGCTTGCTTAAGGGGAAAGGTGAGTTGGGGTGCTGCATAAAACCAGAGATTGAAATGAGCACAGATAAAGTTCCTTAAGCCAAATATGGAATAGACAAGAGCTACTCCTTGCTCAACGAAATGGACTCAACACCCCATATTAAACGCCTAAGAATGTACCTGACTAGTAAGTATCTTAAAACCTATGGACTGCTTTGTCTCCGAAAGAGAATCAAGCGTGTGTACACTGGCATAAACGCAGCAGTGATAGGATTGGAGAGGTTCGGTGAGCAAATGAAGACCCTTTGAAGTCATATTGCATGGTACCCATTCCACGTGTCTCAACTCTCCAGCTTTAAGGGATTCTTCCTTCAGCTAAACCATGCATGTGGAACCCAGAGTATGATAAAACTTGTGATCAGGAGACGTGTTCCAATATGTTCCGTTCTCGTCCCCTGGTACTCAGGTGCAACATTCCAGACGCATTACTAACACTCTCCTGACTTGGAGAGTCAGTGCCTTTAACCTCCTGTTTGGCCCAGTTTGCAATTTCTGCAGAAGATGAACAGGAATAGGGAGAACCAATGAGAGACTAGCTGGAGGTGTCTGGACGGGCAAATTTAACTCTCATTTCCCACCAGGAAGAGGAATTAACCAAAGGCTCAGCGTGCCGTGCCAGAACCAGATTAGGGCCTGAAGCAATCCTGCGGTGTTGCGGCCAGCTCACAAGAAAGCGAGTTGAAGAAAGGAGCTCGGGGCACTGTAATTCACAAACCTGCAGAGTTATAAATGACAGCCATCGTTCAAAAATATACTGAAGTCAGGCTGCCAAGAGGACTTGAAAGCGGGGCAGAATTGCAGGAAACCGATTTCAGGAGGTAGACTGGAATTGCATTAATAGCAAAGAAAAGAGGCAAAACTTCGACAATGATGCACTTGGCCAAAAAGGGCGTATGCGTTTTTTCCTGAATATATTCAGGAAAAAACGCATACGCACTTTTTGGACAACCAAGCAAGCTTGCAAAGGAAATCTGCACTACAATGAAGTCTCACTTCCCCCTGGTCAAAAGGGCCATCGGAAAAAAGTGTAAAATCCAGAAAGGCAGGACAGGCCATGGAGAACTGGGAGCCTTGTTATGCTGATGGGCGGGATGTAAATTGCCAACAGCCACTCGGGAGAAGTGTGTGGTGTTTCCTGAAACATCTAAAAAAAAGAAACAGAGCCTGGGGCACTTCCACTTATGGTCCTATAGCTTAGGGAAATTAAAATCAAAAAGACACAGCCACCCCAAAGTTTGGGACGGCTCATTTACAGTACAAGTTCAATATCGCAGAAAGCGCAAAATGGATAAAGAAGTTGTGGTACTTACGTACAATGCAATATCACTCAGCAATGAAATCTATGTCATCAGGCCCGTAGCAGCATAATGAGTGGATTCAGGTATGATGATTCTAACTGAAATAAATCACAAAGAAAAAGAAACATCATAAGATATCACTAATACACAGAATGTAAACTTGGCTACACAGGAACTGGATTACAAAACAGAACAGGGTCTCAAATTCAGAAAACCAACTTATGCTTGCTTAAGGGGAAAGGTGAGTTGGGGTGCTACATAAAACCAGAGATTGAAATGAGCACAGATAAAGTTCCTTAAGCCAAATATGGAATAGACCAGAGCTACTCCTTACTCAACGAAATGGACTCAACACCCCATATTAAACGCCTAAGAATGTACCTGACTAGTAAGTATCTTAAAACCTATGGATTGCTATGTCTCCGAAAGAGAATCAAGCGTGTGTACACTGGCATAAACGCAGCAGTGATAGGATTGGAGAGGTTCGGTGAGCAAATGAAGACCCTTTGAAGTCATATTGCATGGTACCCATTCCACGGGTCTCCAGTCTCCAGGTTTAAGAGATTCTTCCTTCAGCTAAACCATGCATGTGGAACCCAGAGTATGATCAAACGTGTGATCGGGAGACGTGTTCAAATATGTCTCCGTTCTCGTCCCCTGGTACTCGGGTGCAACATTCCAGACGCTTTACTAACACTCTCCCGACTTGGAGAGTCAGTGCCTTTAACCTCCTGTTTGGCCCAGATTGAAATTTCTGCGGAAGATGAACAGGAATAGGGAGAACCAATGAGAGACTAGCTGGAGGTGTCTGGACGGGCAAATTTAACTCTCCTTTCCCACCAGGAAGAGGAATTAACCAAAGGCTCAGCGTGCCGTGCCGGAACCAGATTAGGGCCTGACGCAATCCTGCGGTGTTGCGGGCAGCACACAAGAAAGAGAGTTGAAGAAAGGAGCTCAGGGGCACTGTAATTCACAAACCTGCAGAGTTATAAATGACAGCTATCGTCCAAAAATATACTGAACTCAGGCTGCCAAGAGGACTTGAAAGCGGGGCAGAATTGCAGGAAACCGATTTCAGGAGGTAGACTGGAATTGCATTAATAGCATAGGAAAAGAGGCAGAACGTCCACAATGATGCACTTGGCCAAAAAGGGCGTATGCGTTTTTTCCTGAATATATTCAGGAAAAAACGCATACGCCCTTTTTGGCCAACCAAGCAAGCTTGCAAAGGAAATCTGCACTACAATGAAGTCTCACTTCCCCCCGGCCAAAAGGGCCATCTGAAAAAAGTGTAAAATCCAGAAAGGCAGGACAGGCCATGGAGAACTGGGAGCCTTGTTATGCTGATGGGCGGGATGTAAGTTGCCAACAGCCACTCGGGAGAAGTGTATGGTGTTTCCTGAAACATCTAAAAAACAAAGCAACAGAGCCTAGGGCACTTCCACTTATAGTCCTATAGCTTAGGGAAATTAAAACAAAAAGACACAGCCACCCCAAAGTTTGGGACGGCTCGTTTACGGTACAAGTTCAATATTGCAGAAAGCGCAAAATGGATAAAGAAGTTGTGGTACTTACGTACAATGCAATATCACTCAGCAATGACATCTATGCCATCAGGCCCGTAGCAGCATAATGAGTGGATTCAGGTATGATGCTTCCAACTGAAATAATTCACACAGAAAAAGAAACATCATAAGATATCACTAATACACGGAATGTAAACTTGGCTACACAAGAACTGGATTACAAAACAGAACAGGGTCTCAAATTTAGAAAACCAACTTATGCTTGCTTAAGGGGAAAGGTGAGTTGGGGTGCTGCATAAAACCAGAGATTGAAATGAGCACAGATAAAGTTCCTTAAGCCAAATATGGAATAGACAAGAGCTACTCCTGCTCAACGAAATGGACTCAACACCCCATATTAAACGCCTAAGAATGTACCTGACTAGTAAGTATCTTAAAACCTATGGATTGCTATGTCTCTGAAAGAGAATCAAGCATGTGTACACTGGCATAAACGCAGCAGTGATAGGATTGGAGAGGTTCGGTGAGCAAATGAAGACCCTTTGAAGTCATATTGCATGGTACCCATTCCACGGGTCTCCACTCTCCAGCTTTAAGGGATTCTTCCTTCAGCTAAACCATGCATGTGGAACCCAGAGTATGATCAAACTTGGGATCAGGAGACGTGTTCCAATATGTCTCCGTTCTCGTCCCCTGGTACTCAGGTGCAACATTCCAGACGCATTACTAACACTCTCCCGACTTGGAGAGTCAGTGCCTTTAACCTCCTGTATGGCCCAGTTTGCAATTTCTGCGGAAGATGAACAAGAATAGGGAGAACCAATGAGAGACTAGCTGGAGGTGTCTGGATGGGCAAATTTAACTCTCATTTCCCACCAGGAAGAGGAATTAACCAAAGGCTCAGCGTGCCGTACCGGAACCAGATTAGGGCCTGAAGCAATCCTGCGGTCTTGCGGCCAGCTCACAAGAAAGCGAGTTGAAGAAAGAAGCTCAGGGGCACTGTAATTCACAAACCTGCAGAGTTATAAATGACAGCTATCGTCCAAAAATATACTGAAGTCAGGCTGCCAAGAGGACTTGAAAGCGGGGCAGAATTGCAGGAAACCGATTTCACGAGGTAGACTGGAATTGCATTTAAAGCATAGGAAAAGAGGCAGAACGTCGACAATGATGCACTTGGCCAAAAAGGGCGTATGCGTTTTTTCCTGAATATATTCAGGAAAAAACGCATACGCCCTTTTTGGCCAACCAAGCAAGCTTGCAAAGGAAATCTGCACTACAATGAAGTCTCACTTCCCCCTGGTCAAAAGGGCCATCTGAAAAAAGTGTAAAATCCAGAAAGGCAGGACAGGCCATGGAGAACTGGGAGCCTTGTTATGCTGATGGGCGGGATGTAAATTGCCAACAGCCACTCAGGAGAAGTGTATGGTGTTTCCTGAAACATCTAAAAAACAAAGAAACAGAGCCTGGGGCACTTCCACTAATCGTCCTATAGCTTAGGGAAATTAAAATCAAAAAGACACAGCCACCCCAAAGTTTGGGACGGCTCGTTTACGGTACAAGTTCAATATCGCAGAAAGCGCAAAATGGATAAAGAAGTTGTGGTACTTACGTACAATGCAATATCACTCAACAATGACATCTATGTCATCAGGCCCGTAGCAGCATAATGAGTGGATTCAGGTATGATGCTTCCAACTGAAATAAGTCACACAGAAAAAGAAACATCATAAGATATCACTAATACACGGAATGTAAACTTGGCTACACAAGAACTGGATTACAAAACAAAACAGCGTCTCAAATTTAGAAAACCATCTTATGCTTGCTTAAGGGGAAAGGTGAGTTGGGGTGCTGCATAAAACCAGAGATTGAAATGAGCACAGATAAAGTTCCTTAAGCCAAATATGGAATAGACAAGAGCTACTCCTGCTCAACGAAATGGACTCAACACCCCATATTAAACGCCTAAGAATGTACCTGACTAGTAAGTATCTTAAAACCTATGGATTGCTATGTCTCCGAAAGAAAATCAAGCGTGTGTACAGGGGCATAAACGCAGCAGTGATAGGATTGGAGAGGTTCGGTGAGCAAATGAAGACCCTTTGAAGTCATATTGCATGGTACACATTCCACGGGTCTCAACTCTCCAGGTTTAAGGGATTCTTCCTTCAGCTAAACCATGCATGTGGAACCCAGAGTATGATCAACCGTGTGATCGGGAGACGTGTTCCAATATGTCTCCGTTCTCGTCCCCTGGTACTCGGGTGCAACATTCCAGATGCTTTACTAACTCTCTCCCGACTTGGAGAGTCAGTGCCTTTAACCTCCTGTTTGGCCCAGTTTGCAATTTCTGCGGAAGATGGACAGGAATAGGGAGAACCAATAAGAGACTAGCTGGAAGTGTCTGGACGGGCAAATTTAACTCTCATTTCCCACCAGGAAGGGAATTAACCAAAGGCTCAGCGTGCCGTGCCGGAACCAGATTAGGGCCTGAAGCAATCCTGCGGTGTTGCGGCCAGCTCACAAGAAAGTGAGTTGAAGAAAGGAGCTCAGGGGCACTGTCATTCACAAACCTGCAGAGTTATAAATGACAGCTATTTTCCAAAAATATACTGAAGTAAGGCTGCCAAGAGGACTTGAAAGCGGGGCAGAATTGCAGGAAACCGATTTCAGGAGGTAGACTGGAATTGCATTTAAAGCATAGGAAAAGAGGCAGAACGTCGACAATGATGCACTTGGCCAAAAAGGGTGTATGTGTTTTTTCCTGAATATATTCAGGAAAAAACGCATACGCACCGTTTGGGCAACCAAGCAAGCTTGCAAAGGAAATCTGCACTACAATGAAGTCTCACTTCCCCCTGCTCAAAAGGGCCATCTGAAAAAAGTGTAAAATCCAGAAAGGCAGGACAGGCCATGGAGAACTGGGAGCCTTGTTATGATGATGGGCGGGATGTAAATTGCCAACAGCCACTGGGGAGAAGTGTATGGTGTTTCCTGAAACATCTAAAAAACAAAGCAACAGAGCCTGGGGCACGTCCACTTATGGTCCTATAGCTTAGGGAAATTAAAATCAAAAAGACACAGCCACCCCAAAGTTTGGGACGGCTCGTTTACGGTACAAGTTCAATATCGCAGAAAGCGCAAAATGGATAAAGAAGTTGTGGTACTTACGTACAATGCAATATCACTCAGCAATGACATCTATGTCATCAGGCCCGTAGCAGCATAATGAGTGGATTCAGGTATGATGCTTCTAACTGAAATAAGTCACACAGAAAAAGAAACATCATAAGATATCACTAATACACGGAATGTAAACTTGGCTACACAAGAACTGGATTACAAAACAAAAGAGGGTCTCAAATTTAGAAAACCAACATATGCTTGCTTAAGGGGAAAGGTGAGTTGGGGTGCTGCATAAAACCAGAGATTGAAATGAGCACAGATAAAGTTCCTAAGCCAAATATGGAATAGAAACAGCTACTCCTTGCTCAACGAAATGGACTCAACACCCCATATTAAACGCCTAAGAATGTACCTGACTAGTAAGTAATTTAAAACCTATGGATTGCTATGTCTCCGAAAGAAAATCAAGCGTGTGTACAGGGGCATAAACGCAGCAGTGATAGGATTGGAGAGGTTCGGTGAGCAAATGAAGACCCTTTGAAGTCATATTGCATGGTACCCATTCCACGGGTCTCAACTCTCCAGGTTTAAGGGATTCTTCCTACAGCTAAAACATGCATGTGGAATCCAGAGTATCATCAACCGTGTGATCGGGAAACGTGTTCCAATATGTCTCAGTTCTCATCCCCTGGTAATCGGGTGCAACATTCCAGACGCTTTACTAACACTCTCTCGGTTTGGAGAGTCAGTGCCTTTAACCTCCTGTTTGGCCCAGTTTGCAATTTCTGCGGAAGATGAACAGGAATAGGGAGGACCAATGAGAGATTAGCTGGATGTGTCTGGACGGGCAAATTTAACTCTCATTTCCAACCAGGAAGAGGAATTAACCTAAGGGTCAGCGTGCCGTGCCGGAACCAGATTAGGGCCTGAAACAATCTGTGGTGTTGCGGCCAGCTCACAAGAAAGCGACTTGAAGAAGGGAGCTCAGGGGCACTGTAATTCACAAACATGCAGAGTTATAAATGACAGCTATCGTCCAAAAATATACTGAAGTCAGGCTGCCAAGAGGACTTGAAAGCGGGGCAGAATTGCAGGAAACCGATTTCAGGAGGTAGGCTGGAATTGCATTTAAAGCATAGGAAAAGAGGCAGAACGTCGACAATGATGCACTTGGCCAAAAAGTGCGTATGCGTTTTTTCCTGAATATATTCAGGAAAAAACGCATACGCACTTTTTGGCCAACCAAGCAAGCTTGCAAAGGAAATCTGCACTACAATGAAGTCTCACTTCCCCCCGGTCAAAAGGGCCATCTGAAAAAAGTGTAAAATCCAGAAAGGCAGGACAGGCCATGGAGAACTGGGAGCCTTGTTATGCTGATGGGCGGGATGTAAATTGCCAACAGCCACTCGGGAGAAGTGTATGGTGTTTCCTGAAACATCTAAAAAACAAAGCAACAGAGCCTGGGGCACTTCCACTTATGGTCCTATAGCTTAGGGAAATTAAAATCAAAAAGACACAGCCACCCCAAAGTTTGGGACGGCTCTGTTTACAAGAACCTCATTTACGGTATAAGTTCAATATCACAGAAAGTGAAAAATGGATAAAGAAATTGTGGTACTTACGTACAATGCAATATCACTCAGCAATGACATCTATGTCATCAGTCCCGTAGCAGCATAATGAGTGGATTCAGGTATGATGCTTCTAACTGAAATAAGTCACACAGAAAAAGAAACATCATAAGATATCACTAATACACTGAATGTATACTTGGCTACACAAGAACTGGATTACAAAACAGAACAGGGTCTCAAATTTAGAAAACCAACTTATGCTTGCTTAAGGGGAAAGGTGAGTTGGGGTGCTGCATAAAACCAGAGATTGAAATTAGCACAGATACCGTTCCATAAGCCAAATATGGAATAAACAAGAGCTACTCCTTGCTCAACGAAATGGACTCAACACCCCATATTAAACGCCTAAGAATATACCTGACTAGTAAGTATCTTAAAACCTATGGATTGCTATGTCTCCAAAAGAGAATCAAGCATGTGTACACTGGCATAAAAGCAGCAGTGATAGGATTGGAGAGGTTCGGTGAGCAAATGAAGAACCTTTGAAGTCATATTGCATGGTACCCATTCCACGGGTCTCCACTCTCCAGCTTTAAGGGATTCTTCCTTCAGCTAAACCATGCATGTGGAACCCAGAGTATGATCAAACGTGTGCTCGGGAGACGTGTTCAAATATGTCTCCGTTCTCGTCCCCTGGTACTCGGGTGCAACATTCCAGACGCTTTACTAACACTCTCCCGACTTGGAGAGTCAGTGCCTTTAACCTCCTGTTTGGCCCAGTTTGCAATTTCTGCGGAAGATGAACAGGAATAGGGAGAACCAATGAGAGACTAGCTGGAGGTGTCTGGACGGGCAAATTTAACTCTCATTTCCCACCAGGAAGAGGAATTAACCAAAGGCTCAGCATGCCGTGCCGGTACCAGATTAGGGCCTGAAGCAATCCTGCGGTGCTGCGGCCAGCTCACAAGAAAGCGAGTTGAAGAAAGGAGCTCAGGGGCACTGTAATTCACAAACCTGCAGAGTTATAAATGACGGCTTTCGTCCAAAAATATACTGAAGTAAGGCTGCCAAGAGGACTTGAAAGCGGGGCAGAATTGCAGGAAACCGATTTCAGGAGGTAGGCTGTAATTGCATTTAAAGCATAGGAAAAGAGGCAGAACGTCCACAATGATGCACTTGGCCAAAAAGGGCGTATGCGTTTTTTCCTGAATATATTCAGGAAAAAACGCATACGCCCTTTTTGGCCACCAAGCAAGCTTGCAAAGGAAATCTGCACTACAATGAAGTCTCACTTCCCCCCGGTCAAAAGGGCCATGTGAAAAAAGTGTAGAATCCAGAAAGGCAGGACAGGCCATGGTGAACTGGGAGCATGGTTATGCTGATGGGTGGGATATAAATTGCCAACAGCCACACGGGAGAAGTGTATGGTGTTTCCTGAAACATCTAAAAAACAAAGCAACAGAGCCTAGGGCACTTCCACTTATGGTCCTATAGCTTAGGGAAATTAAAATCAAAAAGACACAGCCACCCCAAAGTTTGGGACGGCTCGTTTACAGTACAAGTTCAATATCGCAGAAAGCTCAAAATGGATAAAGAAGTTGTGGTACTTACTTACAATGCAATATCACTCAGCAATGACATCTATGTCATCAGGCCCGTAGCAGCATAAGGAGTGGATTCAGGTTGATGCTTCTAACTGAAATAAGTCACACAGAAAAAGAAACATCATAAGATATCTCTAATACACGTAATGTAAACTTGCTACACAAGAACTGGATTACAAAACAGAACAGGGTCTCAAATGTAGAAAACCAACTTATGCTTGCTAAAGCGGAAATGTGAGTTGGGGTGCTGCATAAAACCAGAGATTGAAATGAGCACAGATAAAGTTCCTAAGCCAAATATGGAATAGAAACAGCTACTCCTTGCTCAACGAAATGGACTCAACACCCCATATTAAACGCCTAAGAATGTACCTGACTAGTAAGTAATTTAAAACCTATGGATTGCTATGTCTCCGAAAGAGAATCAAGCGTGTGTACAGGGGCATAAACGCAGCAGTGATAGGATTGGAGAGGTTCGGTGAGCAAATGAAGACCCTTTGAAGTCATATTGCATGGTACCCATTCCACGGGTCTCAACTCTCCAGGTTTAAGGGATTCTTCCTACAGCTAAAACATGCATGTGGAATCCAGAGTATCATCAACCGTGTGATCGGGAAACGTGTTCCAATATGTCTCAGTTCTCATCCCCTGGTACTCGGGTGCAACATTCCAGACGCTTTACTAACACTCTCCCGGTTTGGAGAGTCAGTGCCTTTAACCTCCTGTTTGGCCCAGTTTGCAATTTCTGCGGAAGATGAACAGGAATAGGGAGGACCAATGAGAGATTAGCTGGATGTGTCTGGACGGGCAAATTTAACTCTCATTTCCAACCAGGAAGAGGAATTAACCTAAGGGTCAGCGTGCCGTGCCGGAACCAGATTAGGGCCTGAAGCAATCTGTGGTGTTGCGGCCAGCTCACAAGAAAGCGACTTGAAGAAGGGTGCTCAGGGACACTGTAATTCACAAACATGCAGAGTTATAAATGACAGCTATCGTCCAAAAATGTACTGAAGTCAGGCTGCCAAGAGGACTTGAAAGCGGGGCAGAATTGCAGGAAACCGATTTCAGGAGGTAGGCTGGAATTGCATTTAAAGCATAGGAAAAGAGGCAGAACGTCGACAATGATGCACTTGGCCAAAAAGGGCGTATGCGTTTTTTCCTGAATATATTCAGGAAAAAACGCATACGCACTTTTTGGCCAACCAAGCAAGCTTGCAAAGGAAATCTGCACTACAATGAAGTCTCACTTCCCCCCGGTCAAAAGGGCCATCTGAAAAAAGTGTAAAATCCAGAAAGGCAGGACAGGCCATGGAGAACTGGGAGCCTTGTTATGCTGATGGGCGGGATGTAAATTGCCAGCAGCCACTCTGGAGAAGTGTATGGTGTTTCCTGAAACATCTAAAAAACAAAGCAACAGAGCCTGGGGCACTTCCACTTATGGTCCTATAGCTTAGGGAAATTAAAATCAAAAAGACACAGCCACCCCAAAGTTTGGGACGGCTCTGTTTACAAGAACCTCATTTACGGTATAAGTTCAATATCACAGAAAGTGAAAAATGGATAAAGAAGTTGTGGTACTTACGTACAATGCAATATCACTCAGCAATGACATCTATGTCATCAGTCCCGTAGCAGCATAATGAGTGGATTCAGGTATGATGCTTCTAACTGAAATAAGTCACACAGAAAAAGAAACATCATAAGATATCACTAATACACTGAATGTATACTTGGCTACACAAGAACTGGATTACAAAACAGAACAGGGTCTCAAATTTAGAAAACCAACTTATGCTTGCTTAAGGGAAAGGTGAGTTGGGGTGCTGCATAAAACCAGAGATTGAAATTAGCACAGATACCGTTCCATAAGCCAAATATGGAATAAACAAGAGCTACTCCTTGCTCAACGAAATGGACTCAACACCCCATATTAAACGCCTAAGAATATACCTGACTAGTAAGTATCTTAAAACCTATGGATTGCTATGTCTCCAAAAGAGAATCAAGCATGTGTACACTGGCATAAAAGCAGCAGTGATAGGATTGGAGAGGTTCGGTGAGCAAATGAAGAACCTTTGAAGTCATATTGCATGGTACCCATTCCACGGGTCTCCACTCTCCAGCTTTAAGGGATTCTTCCTTCAGCTAAACCATGCATGTGGAACCCAGAGTATGATCAAACGTGTGCTCGGGAGACGTGTTCAAATATGTCTCCGTTCTCGTCCCCTGGTACTCGGGTGCAACATTCCAGACGCTTTACTAACACTCTCCCGACTTGGAGAGTCAGTGCCTTTAACCTCCTGTATGGCCCAGTTTGCAATTTCTGCGGAAGATGAACAGGAATAGGGAGAACCAATGAGAGACTAGCTGGAGGTGTTTGGACGGGCAAATTTAACTCTCATTTCCCACCAGGAAGAGGAATTAACCAAAGGCTCAGCGTGCCGTGCCGGTACCAGATTAGGGCCTGAAGCAATCCTACGGTGCTGCGGCCAGCTCACAAGAAAGCGAGTTGAAGAAAGGAGCTCAGGGGCACTGTAATTCACAAACCTGCAGAGTTATAAATGACGGCTTTCGTCCAAAAATATACTGAAGTAAGGCTGCCAAGAGGACTTGAAAGCGGGGCAGAATTGCAGGAAACCGATTTCAGGAGGTAGGCTGGAATTGCATTTAAAGCATAGGAAAAGAGGCAGAACGTCCACAATGATGCACTTGGCCAAAAAGGGCGTATGCGTTTTTTCCTGAATATATTCAGGAAAAAACGCATACGCCCTTTTTGGCCACCAAGCAAGCTTGCAAAGGAAATCTGCACTACAATGAAGTCTCACTTCCCCCCGGTCAAAAGGGCCATGTGAAAAAAGTGTAGAATCCAGAAAGGCAGGACAGGCCATGGAGAACTGGGAGCATGGTTATGCTGATGGGTGGGATATAAATTGCCAACAGCCACACGGGAGAAGTGTATGGTGTTTCCTGAAACATCTAAAAAACAAAGCAACAGAGCCTAGGGCACTTCCACTTATGGTCCTATAGCTTAGGGAAATTAAAATCAAAAAGACACAGCCACCCCAAAGTTTGGGACGGCTCGTTTACAGTACAAGTTCAATATCGCAGAAAGCGCAAAATGGATAAAGAAGTTGTGGTACTTACTTACAATGCAATATCACTCAGCAATGACATCTATGTCATCAGGCCCGTAGCAGCATAAGGAGTGGATTCAGGTTGATGCTTCTAACTGAAATAAGTCACACAGAAAAAGAAACATCATAAGATATCTCTAATACACGTAATGTAAACTTGCTACACAAGAACTGGATTACAAAACAGAACAGGGTCTCAAATGTAGAAAACCAACTTATGCTTGCTTAAGGGGAAAGGTGAGTTGGGGTGCTGCATAAAACCAGAGATTGAAATGAGCACAGATAAAGTTCCTTAAGCCAAATATGGAATAGACAAGAGCTACTCCTTGCTCAACGAAATGGACTCAACACCCCATATTAAACGCCTAAGAATGTACCTGACTAGTAAGTATCTTAAAACCTATGGATTGCTATGTCTCCGAAAGAGAATCAAGCGTGTGTACACTGGCATAAACGCAGCAGTGATAGGATTGGAGAGGTTCGGTGAGCAAATGAAGACCCTTTGAAGTCATATTGCATGGTACCCATACCACGGGTCTCCACTCTCCAGGTTTAAGGGATTCTTCCTTCAGCTAAACCATGCATGTGGAACCCAGAGTATGATCAACCGTGTGATCGGGAGATGTGTTCCAATATGTCTCAGTTCTCGTCCCCTGGTACTCGGGTGCAACATTCCAGACGCTTTACTAACTCTCTCCCGACTTGGAGAGTCAGTGCCTTTAACCTCCTGTTTGGCCCAGTTTGCAATTTCTGCGGAAGATGAACAGGAATAGGGAGAACCAATGAGAGACTAGCTGGATGTGTCTGGACACGCAAATTTAACTCTCCTTTCCCACCAGGAAGAGGAATTAACCAAAGGCTCAGCGTGCCGTGCCGGAACCAGATTAGGGCCTGAAGCAATCCTGCGGTGTTGCGGCCAGCTCACAAGAAAGCGAGTTGAAGAAAGGAGCTCAGGGGCACTGTAATTCACAAACCTGCAGAGTTATAAATGACAGCTATCGTCCAAAAATATACTGAAGTCAGGCTGCCAAGAGGAGTTGAAAGCGGGGCAGAATTGCAGGAAACCGATTTCAGGAGGTAGACTGGAATTGCATTTAAAGCATAGGAAAAGAGGCAGAACGTCGACAATGACGCACTTGGCCAAAAAGGGCGTATGAGTTTTTTCCTGAATATATTCAGGAAAAAACGCATACGCCCTTTTTGGCCAACATAGCAAGCTTGCAAGGGAAATCTGCACTACAATGAAGTCTCACTTCCCCCTGTTCAAAAGGGCCATCTGAAAAAAGTGTAAAATCCAGAAAGGCAGGACAGGCCATGGAGAACTGGGAGCCTTGTTATGCTGATAGGCGGGATGTAAATTGCCAAAAGCCACTCGGGAGAAGTGTATGGTGTTTCCTGAAACATCTAAAAAACAAAGCAACAGAGCCTGGGGCACTTCCTCTTATGGTCCTATAGCTTAGGGAAATTAAAATCAAAAAGACACAGCCACCCCAAAGTTTGGGACGGCTCTGTTTACAAGAACCTCGTTTATGGTACAAGTTCAATATCGCAGAAAGCGCAAAATGGATAAAGAAGTTGTGGTACTTACGTACAATGCAATATCACTCAGCAATGACATCTATGTCATAAGGCCCGTAGTAGCATAATGAGTGGATTCAGGTATGATGCTTCCAACTGAAATAAGTTACACAGAAAAAGAAACATCATAAGATATCACTAATACACGGAATGTAAACTTGGCTACACAGGAACTGGATTACAAAACAGAACAGGGTCTCAAATTTAGAAAACCAACTTATGCTTGCTGAAGGGGAAAGGTGAGTTGGGGTGCTGCATAAAACCAGAGATTGAAATGAGCACAGATAAAGTTCCTTAAGCCAAATATGGAATAGAAAGAGCTACTCCTTCCTCAACGAAATGGACTCAACACCCCATATTTAACGCCTAAGAATGTACCTGACTAGTAAGTATCTTAAAACCTATGGATTGCTATGTCTCCGAAAGAGAATCAAGCGTGTGTACACTGGCATAAACGCAGCAGTGATAGGATTGGACAGGTTCGGTGAGCAAATGAAAACCCTTTGAAGTCATATTGTATGGTACGCATTCCACGGGTCTCAACTCTCAAGCTTTAAGGGATTCTTCCTTCAGCGAAACCGTACATGTGGAACTCAGAGTATGATCAAACGTGTGCTCGGGAGACGTGTTCCAATATGTCTCCGTTCTCTTTCCCTGGTACTCGGGTGCAACATTCCAGACGCTTTACTAACACTCTCCCGACTTGGAGAGTCAGTGCCTTTAACCTCCTGTTTGGCCCAGTTTGCAATTTCTGCGGAAGATGAACAGGAATAGGGAGAACCAATGAGAGACTAGCTGGAGGTGTCTGGGCGGGCAAATTTAACTCTCATTTCCCACCAGGAAGAGGAATTAACCAAAGGCTCAGCGTGCCGTGCCAGAACCAGATTAGGGCCTGAAGCAATCCTGCGGTGTTGCGGACAGCTCACAAGAAAGCGACTTGAAGAAAGGGGCTCAGGGGCACTGTAATTCACAAACCTGCACAGTTATAAATGACAACTATCGTCCAAAAATATACTGAAGTAAGGCTGCCAAGAGGACTTGAAAGCGGGGCAGAATTGCAGGAAACCGATTTCAGGAGGTAGACTGGAATTGCATTTAAAGCATAGGAAAAGAGGCAGAACGTCCACAATGATGCACTTGGCCAAAAAGGGCGTATGCGTTTTTTCCTGAATATATTCAGGAAAAAACGCATACGCCCTTTTTGGCCAACCAAGCAAGCTTGCAAAGGAAATCTGCACTACAATGAAGTCTCACTTCCCCCCGGTCAAAAGGGCCATCTGAAAAAGGTGTAAAATCCAGAAAGGCAGGACAGGCCATGGAGAACTGGGAGCCTTGTTATGCTGATGGCCGGGATGTAAATTGCCAACAGCCACTCGGGAGAAGTGTCTGGTGTTTCCTGAAACATCTAAAAAACAAAGCATCAGAGCCTAGGGCACTTCCACTTATGGTCCTATAGCTTAGGGAAATTAAAATCAAAAAGACACAGCCACCCCAAAGGTTGGGACGGCTCTGTTTACAAGAACCTGGTTTACGGTACAAGTTCAATATCGCAGAAAGTGAAAAATGGATAAAGAAGTTGTGGTACTTACATACAGTGCAGTATTATTCAGCAATGAAATCTATGTCATCAGGCCCGTAGCAGCATAATGAGTGGATTCAGGTATGATGATTCTAACTGAAATAAGTCACACAGAAAAAGAAACATCATAAGATATCACTAATACACGGAATGTAACCTTGGCTACACAGGAACTGAATTACAAAACAGAACAGGGTCTCAAATTTAGAAACCCAACTTATGCTTGCTTAAGGGGAAAGGTGAGTTGGGGTGCTGCATAAAACCAGAGATTGAAATGAGCACAGATAATGTTCCTTAAGCCAAATATGGAATAGACAAGAGCTACTCCTTGCTCAACGAAATGGATTCAACACCCCATATTAAACACCTAAGAATATACCTGACTAGGAAGTATCTTAAAACCTATGGATTGCTATGTCTCTGAAAGAGAATCAAGCGTGTGTGCAGGGGCATAAACGCAGCAGTGATAGGATTGGAGAGGTTCGGTGAGCAAATGAAGACCCTTTGAAGTCATATTGCATGGTACCCATTCCATGGGTCTCAACTCTCCAGGTTTAAGGTATTCTTCCTTCAGCTAAAACATGCATGTGGAACCCAGAGTATGATCAACCGTGTGATCGGGAGACGTGTTCCAATATGTGTCAGTTTTCGTCCCCTGGTACTCGGGTGCAACATTCCAGACGCTTTACTAACACTCTCCCGACTTGGAGAGTCAGTGCCTTTAACCTCCTGTTTGGCCCAGGTTGCAATTTCTGCGGAAGATGAACAGGAATAGGGAGAACCAATGACAGACTAGCTGGAGGTGTCTGGACGGGCAAATTTAACTCTCATTTCCCACCAGGAAGAGGAATTAACCAAAGGCTCAGCGTGCCGTGCCGGAACCAGATTAGGGCCTGAAGCCATCCTGCGGTGTTGAGGCCAGCTCACGAGAAAGCGAGTTGAAGAAAGGAGCTCAGGGGCACTGTAATTCACAAACCTGCAGAGTTATAAATGACAGCTATCGTCCAAAAATATACTGAAGTAAGGCTGCCAAGAGGACTTGAAAGCGGGGCAGAATTGCAGGAAACCGATTTCAGGAGGTAGACTGGAATTGCATTTAAAGCATAGGAAAAGAGGCAGAACGTCCACAATGATGCACTTGGCCAAAAAGGGCGTATGCGTTTTTTCCTGAGTATATTCAGGAAAAAACGCATACGCCCTTTTTGGCCAACCAAGCAAGCTTGCAAAGGAAATCTGCACTACAATGAAGTCTCACTTCCCCCCGGTCAAAAGGGCCATCTGAAAAAAGTGTAAAATCCAGAAAGGCAGGACAGGCCATGGAGAACTGGGAGCCTTGTTATGCTGATGGGCGGGATGTAAATTGCCAACAGCCACTCGGGAGAAGTGTATGGTGTTTCCTGAAACATCTAAAAAACAAAGCAACAGAGCCTAGGGCACTTCCACTTATGGTCCTATAGTTTAGGGAAATTAAAATCAAAAAGACACAGCCACCCCAAAGGTTGGGACGGCTCTGTTTACAAGAACCTCGTTTACGGTACAAGTTCAATATCGCAGAAAGTGAAAAATGGATAAAGAAGTTGTGGTACTTACGTACAATGCAATATCACTCAGCAATGACATCTATGTCATCAGGCCCGTAGCTGCATAATGAGTGGATTCAGGTATGATGATTCTAACTGAAATAAGTCACAAAGAAAAAGAAACATCATAAGATATCACTAATACACAGAATGTAAACTTGGCTACACAGGAACTGGATTACAAAACAGAACAGGGTCTGAAATTTAGAAAACCAACTTCTGCTTGCTTAAGGGGAAAGGTGAGTTGGGGTGCTGCATAAAACCAGAGATTGAAATGAGCACAGATAAAGTTCCTTAAGCCAAATATGGAATAGACAAGAGCTACTCCTTGCTCAACGAAATGGACTCAACACCCCATATGAAACGCCTAAGAATGTACCTGACTAGTAAGTATCTTAAAACCTATGGATTGCTATGTCTCTGAAAGAGAATCAAGTGTGTGTACACTGGCATAAATGCAGCAGTGATAGGATTGGAGAGCTTCGGTGAGAAAATGAAGAGCCTTTGAAGTCATATTGCATGGTACCCATTCCACGGGTCTCCACTCTCCAGCTTTAAGGGATTCTTCCTTCAGCTAAACCATGCATGTGGAACCCAGAGTATGATGAAACGTGTGATCGGGAGACGTGTTCAAATATGTCTCCGTTCTCATCCCCTGGTACTCGGGTGCAACCTTCCAGACGCTTTACTAACTCTCTTCCGACTTGGAGAGTCAGTGCCTTTAACCTCCTGTTTGGCCCAGTTTGCAATTTCTGCGGAAGATGAACCGGAATAGGGAGAACCAATGAGAGACTAGCTGGAGGTGTCTGGACGGGCAAATTTAACTCTCATTTCCCACCAGGAAGAGGAATTAACCAAAGGCTCAGCGTGCCGTGGCGGAACCAGATTAGGGCCTGAAGCAATCCTGCGGTGTTGCGGCCAGCTCACAAGAAAGCGAGTTGAAGAAAGGAGCTCAGGGGCACTGTAATTCACAAACCTGCAGAGTTATAAATGACAGCTATCGTGCAAAAATATACTGAAGTATGGCTGCCAAGAGGACTTGAAAGCGGGGCAGAATTGCAGGAAACCGATTTCAGGAGGTAGACTGGAATTGCATTTAAAGCATAGGAAAAGAGGCAGAACGTCCACAATAATGCACTTGGCCAAAAAGGGCGTATGCGTTTTTTCCTGAATATATTCAGGAAAAAACGCATACGCACTTTTTGGACAACCAAGCAAGCTTGCAAAGGAAATCTGCACTACAATGAAGTCTCACTTCCCCCTGGTCAAAAGGGCCATCTGAAAAAAGAGTAAAATCCAGAAAGGCAGGACAGGCCATGGAGAACTGGGAGCCTTGTTATGCTGATGGGCGGGATGTAAATTGCCAAGAGCCACTCGGGAGAAGTGTATGGTGTTTCCTGAAACATCTAAAAAACAAAGCAAGAGAGCCAGGGCACTTCCACTTATGGTCCTATAGCTTAGGGAAATTAAAATCAAAAAGACACAGCCACCCCAAAGTTTGGGACGTCTCTGTTTACAAGAACCTCGTTTACGGTACAAGTTCAATATCGCAGAAAGTGAAAAATGGATAAAGAAGTTGTGGTACTTACGTACAATGCAATATCACTCAGCAATGACATCTATGTCATCAGGCCCGTAGCTGCATAATGAGTGGATTCAGGTATGATGATTCTAACTGAAATAAGTCACACAGAAAAAGAAACATCATAAGATATCACTAATACACAGAATGTAAACTTGGCTACACAGGAACTGGATTACAAAACAGAACAGGGTCTCAAATTTAGAAAACCAACTTATGCTTGCTTAAGGGGAAAGGTGAGTTGGGGTGCTGCTTAAAACCAGAGATTGAAATGAGCACAGATAAAGTTCCTTAAGCCAAATATGGAATAGACAAGAGCTACTCCTTGCTCAACGAAATGGACTCAACACCCCATATTAAACGCCTAAGAATGTACCTGACTAGTAAGTATCTTAAAACCTATGGATTGCTATGTCTCGGAAAGAGAATCAAGCGTGTGTACACTGGCATAAACGCAGCAGTGATAGGATTGGAGAGGTTCGGTGAGCAAATGAAGACCCTTTGAAGTCATATTGCATGGTACCCATTCCACGGGTCTCCACTCTCCAGCTTTAAGGGATTCTTCCTTCAGCTAAACCATGCATGTGGAACCCAGAGTATGATCAAACGTGTGATCGGGAGACGTGTTCAAATATGTCTCCGTTCTCGTCCCCTGGTACTCGGGTGCAACATTCCAGACGCTTTACTAACTCTCTCCCGACTTGGAGAGTCAGTGCCTTTAACCTCCTGTTTGGCCCAGTTTGCAATTTCTGCGGAAGATGAACAGGAATAGGGAGAACCAATGAGAGACTAGCTGGAGGTGTCTGGACGGGCAAATTTAACTCTCATTTCCCACCAGGAAGAGGAATTAAACAAAGGCTCAGCATGCCGTGCCGGAACTAGATTAGGGCCTGAAGCAATCCTGCGGTGTTGCGACCAGCTCACAAGAAACCGAGTTGAAGAAAGGAGCTCAGGGGCACTGTAATTCACAAACCTGCAGAGTTATAAATGACAGCTATCGTCCAAAAATATACTGAAGTCAGGCTGCCAAGAGGACTTGAAAGCGGGGCAGAATTGCAGGAAACCGATTTCAGGAGGTAGACTGGAATTGCATTTAAAGCATAGGAAAAGAGGCAGAACGTCCACAATGATGCACTTGGCCAAAAAGGGCGTATGCGTTTTTTCCTGAATATATTCAGGAAAAAACGCATACGCCCTTTTTGGCCAACCAAGCAAGCTTGCAAAGGAAATCTGCACTACAATGAAGTCTCACTTCCCCCCGGTCAAAAGGGTCATCTGAAAAAAGTGTAAAATCCAGAAAGGCAGGACAGGCCATGGAGAACTGGGAGCCTTGTTATGCTGATGGGCGGGATGTAAATTGCCAAGAGCCACTCGGGAGAAGTGTATGGTGTTTCCTGAAACATCTAAAAAACAAAGCAACAGAGCCTGGGGCACTTCCACTTATGGTCCTATAGCTTAGGGAAATTAAAATCAAAAAGACACAGCCACCCCAAAGTTTGGGACGGCTCGTTTACGGTACAAGTTCAATATCGCAGAAAGCGCAAAATGGATAAAGAAGTTGTGGTACTTACGTACAATGCAATATCACTCAGCAATGACATCTATGTCATCAGGCCCGTAGCAGCATATTGAGTGGATTCAGGTATGATGCTTCTAACTGAAATAAGTCACACAGAAAAAGAAACATCATAAGATATCACTAGTACACGGAATGTAAACTTGGCTACACAAGAACTGGATTACAAAACAGAACAGGGTCTCAAATTTAGAAAACCAACTTATGCTTGCTTAAGGGGAAAGGTGAGTTGGGGTGCTGCATAAAACCAGAGATTGAAATGAGCACAGATAACGTTCCTTAAGCCAAATATAGAATAGACAAGAGCTACTCCTTGCTCAACGAAATGGACTCAACACCCCATATTAAACGCCTAAGAATGTACCTGACTACTAAGTATCTTAAAACCTATGGATTGCTATGTCTCGGAAAGAGAATCAAGCATGTGTACAGGGGCATAAACGCAGCAGTGATAGGATTGGAGAGGTTCGGTGAGCAAATGAAGACCCTTTGAAGTCATATTG
Organism: Lagenorhynchus albirostris; assembly: GCF_949774975.1. Lineage (NCBI taxonomy): Eukaryota > Metazoa > Chordata > Mammalia > Artiodactyla > Delphinidae > Lagenorhynchus > Lagenorhynchus albirostris. Next base: position 94,368 of record NW_026783361.1, read on the forward strand.
CATGGTACCCATTCCACGGGTCTCCACTCTCCAGCTTTAAGGGATTCTTCCTTCAGCTAAACCATGCATGTGGAACCCAGAGTATGATCAAACGTGTGATCGGGAGACGTGTTCAAATATGTCTCCATTCTCGTCCCCTGGTACTCGGGTGCAACATTCCAGACGCTTTACTAACACTCTCCCTACTTTGAGAGTCAGTGCCTTTAACCTCCTGTTTGGCCCAGTTTGCAATTTCTGCGGAAGATGAACCGGAATAGGGAGAACCAATGAGAGACTAGCTGGAGGTGTCTGGACGGGCAAATTTAACTCTCATTTCCCACCAGGAAGAGGAATTAACCAAAGGCTCAGCGTGCCGTGCCGGAACCAGATTAGGGCCTGAAGCAATCCTGCGGTGTTGCGGCCAGCTCACAAGAAAGCGAGTTGAAGAAAGGAGCTCAGGGGCACTGTAATTCACAAACCTGCAGAGTCATAAATGACAGCTATCGTCCAAAAATATACTGAAGTAAGGCTGCCAAGAGGACTTGAAAACGGGGCAGAATTGCAGGAAACCGATTTCAGGAGGTAGACTGGAATTGCATTTAAAGCATAGGAAAAGAGGCAGAACGCCGACAATGATGCACTTGGCCAAAAAGGGCGTATGCGTTTTTTCCTGAATATATTCAGGAAAAAACGCATACGCCCTTTTTGGACAACCAAGCAAGCTTGCAAAGGAAATCTGCACTACAATGAAGTCTCACTTCCCCCTGGTCAAAAGGGCCATCTGAAAACAGTGTAAAATCCAGAAAGGCAGGACAGGCCATGGAGAACGGGGAGCCTTGTTATGCTGATGGGCGGGATGTAAATTGCCAAGAGCCACTCGGGAGAAGTGTATGGTGTTTCCTGAAACATCTAAAAAACAAAGCAACAGAGCCTAGGGCACTTCCACTTATGGTCCTATAGTTTAGGGAAATTAAAATCAAAAAGACACAGCCACCCCAAAGGTTGGGACGGCTCTGTTTACAAGAACCTCGTTTACGGTACAAGTTCAATATCGCAGAAAGTGAAAAATGGATAAAGAAGTTGTGGTACTTACGTACAATGCAATATCACTCAGCAATGACATCTATGTCATCAGGCCCGTAGCTGCATAATGAGTGGATTCAGGTATGATGCTTCTAACTGAAATAAGTCACACAGAAAAAGAAACATCATAAGATATCACTAATACACGGAATGTAAACTTGGCTACACAAGAACTGGATTACAAAACAAAAGAGGGTCTCAAATTTAGAAAACCAACATATGCTTGCTTAAGGGGAAAGGTGAGTTGGGGTGCTGCATAAAACCAGAGATTGAAATGAGCACAGATAAAGTTCCTAAGCCAAATATGGAATAGAAACAGCTACTCCTTGCTCAACGAAATGGACTCAACACCCCATATTAAACGCCTAAGAATGTACCTGACTAGTAAGTAATTTAAAACCTATGGATTGCTATGTCTCCGAAAGAAAATCAAGCGTGTGTACAGGGGCATAAACGCAGCAGTGATAGGATTGGAGAGGTTCGGTGAGCAAATGAAGACCCTTTGAAGTCATATTGCATGGTACCCATTCCACGGGTCTCAACTCTCCAGGTTTAAGGGATTCTTCCTACAGCTAAAAGATGCATGTGGAATCCAGAGTATCATCAACCGTGTGATCGGGAAACGTGTTCCAATATGTCTCAGTTCTCATCCCCTGGTAATCGGGTGCAACATTCCAGACGCTTTACTAACACTCTCTCGGTTTGGAGAGTCAGTGCCTTTAACCTCCTGTTTGGCCCAGTTTGCAATTTCTGCGGAAGATGAACAGGAATAGGGAGGACCAATGAGAGATTAGCTGGATGTGTCTGGACGGGCAAATTTAACTCTCATTTCCAACCAGGAAGAGGAATTAACCTAAGGGTCAGCGTGCCGTGCCGGAACCAGATTAGGGCCTGAAGCAATCTGTGGTGTTGCGGCCAGCTCACAAGAAAGCGACTTGAAGAAGGGAGCTCAGGGGCACTGTAATTCACAAACATGCAGAGTTATAAATGACAGCTATCGTCCAAAAATATACTGAAGTAAGGCTGCCAAGAGGACTTGAAAGCGGGGCAGAATTGCAGGAAACCGATTTCAGGAGGTAGGCTGGAATTGCATTTAAAGCATAGGAAAAGAGGCAGAACGTCGACAATGATGCACTTGGCCAAAAAGTGCGTATGCGTTTTTTCCTGAATATATTCAGGAAAAAACGCATACGCACTTTTTGGCCAACCAAGCAAGCTTGCAAAGGAAATCTGCACTACAATGAAGTCTCACTTCCCCCCGGTCAAAAGGGCCATCTGAAAAAAGTGTAAAATCCAGAAAGGCAGGACAGGCCATGGAGAACTGGGAGCCTTGTTATGCTGATGGGCGGGATGTAAATTGCCAACAGCCACTCGGGAGAAGTGTATGGTGTTTCCTGAAACATCTAAAAAACAAAGCAACAGAGCCTGGGGCACTTCCACTTATGGTCCTATAGCTTAGGGAAATTAAAATCAAAAAGACACAGCCACCCCAAAGTTTGGGACGGCTCTGTTTACAAGAACCTCATTTACGGTATAAGTTCAATATCACAGAAAGTGAAAAATGGATAAAGAAATTGTGGTACTTACGTACAATGCAATATCACTCAGCAATGACATCTATGTCATCAGTCCCGTAGCAGCATAATGAGTGGATTCAGGTATGATGCTTCTAACTGAAATAAGTCACACAGAAAAAGAAACATCATAAGATATCACTAATACACTGAATGTATACTTGGCTACACAAGAACTGGATTACAAAACAGAACAGGGTCTCAAATTTAGAAAACCAACTTATGCTTGCTTAAGGGGAAAGGTGAGTTGGGGTGCTGCATAAAACCAGAGATTGAAATTAGCACAGATACCGTTCCATAAGCCAAATATGGAATAAACAAGAGCTACTCCTTGCTCAACGAAATGGACTCAACACCCCATATTAAACGCCTAAGAATATACCTGACTAGTAAGTATCTTAAAACCTATGGATTGCTATGTCTCCAAAAGAGAATCAAGCATGTGTACACTGGCATAAAAGCAGCAGTGATAGGATTGGAGAGGTTCGGTGAGCAAATGAAGAACCTTTGAAGTCATATTGCATGGTACCCATTCCACGGGTCTCCACTCTCCAGCTTTAAGGGATTCTTCCTTCAGCTAAACCATGCATGTGGAACCCAGAGTATGATCAAACGTGTGCTCGGGAGACGTGTTCAAATATGTCTCCGTTCTCGTCCCCTGGTACTCGGGTGCAACATTCCAGACGCTTTACTAACACTCTCCCGACTTGGAGAGTCAGTGCCTTTAACCTCCTGTTTGGCCCAGTTTGCAATTTCTGCGGAAGATGAACAGGAATAGGGAGAACCAATGAGAGACTAGCTGGAGGTGTCTGGACGGGCAAATTTAACTCTCATTTCCCACCAGGAAGAGGAATTAACCAAAGGCTCAGCATGCCGTGCCGGTACCAGATTAGGGCCTGAAGCAATCCTGCGGTGCTGCGGCCAGCTCACAAGAAAGCGAGTTGAAGAAAGGAGCTCAGGGGCACTGTAATTCACAAACCTGCAGAGTTATAAATGACGGCTTTCGTCCAAAAATATACTGAAGTAAGGCTGCCAAGAGGACTTGAAAGCGGGGCAGAATTGCAGGAAACCGATTTCAGGAGGTAGGCTGGAATTGCATTTAAAGCATAGGAAAAGAGGCAGAACGTCCACAATGATGCACTTGGCCAAAAAGGGCGTATGCGTTTTTTCCTGAATATATTCAGGAAAAAACGCATACGCCCTTTTTGGCCACCAAGCAAGCTTGCAAAGGAAATCTGCACTACAATGAAGTCTCACTTCCCCCCGGTCAAAAGGGCCATGTGAAAAAAGTGTAGAATCCAGAAAGGCAGGACAGGCCATGGTGAACTGGGAGCATGGTTATGCTGATGGGTGGGATATAAATTGCCAACAGCCACACGGGAGAAGTGTATGGTGTTTCCTGAAACATCTAAAAAACAAAGCAACAGAGCCTAGGGCACTTCCACTTATGGTCCTATAGCTTAGGGAAATTAAAATCAAAAAGACACAGCCACCCCAAAGTTTGGGACGGCTCGTTTACAGTACAAGTTCAATATCGCAGAAAGCTCAAAATGGATAAAGAAGTTGTGGTACTTACTTACAATGCAATATCACTCAGCAATGACATCTATGTCATCAGGCCCGTAGCAGCATAAGGAGTGGATTCAGGTTGATGCTTCTAAGTGAAATAAGTCACACAGAAAAAGAAACATCATAAGATATCTCTAATACACGTAATGTAAACTTGCTACACAAGAACTGGATTACAAAACAAAACAGGGTCTCAAATGTAGAAAACCAACTTATGCTTGCTAAAGCGGAAATGTGAGTTGGGGTGCTGCATAAAACCAGAGATTGAAATGAGCACAGATAAAGTTCCTAAGCCAAATATGGAATAGAAACAGCTACTCCTTGCTCAACGAAATGGACTCAACACCCCATATTAAACGCCTAAGAATGTACCTGACTAGTAAGTAATTTAAAACCTATGGATTGCTATGTCTCCGAAAGAGAATCAAGCGTGTGTACAGGGGCATAAACGCAGCAGTGATAGGATTGGAGAGGTTCGGTGAGCAAATGAAGACCCTTTGAAGTCATATTGCATGGTACCCATTCCACGGGTCTCAACTCTCCAGGTTTAAGGGATTCTTCCTACAGCTAAAACATGCATGTGGAATCCAGAGTATCATCAACCGTGTGATCGGGAAACGTGTTCCAATATGTCTCAGTTCTCATCCCCTGGTACTCGGGTGCAACATTCCAGACGCTTTACTAACACTCTCCCGGTTTGGAGAGTCAGTGCCTTTAACCTCCTGTTTGGCCCAGTTTGCAATTTCTGCGGAAGATGAACAGGAATAGGGAGGACCAATGAGAGATTAGCTGGATGTGTCTGGACGGGCAAATTTAACTCTCATTTCCAACCAGGAAGAGGAATTAACCTAAGGGTCAGCGTGCCGTGCCGGAACCAGATTAGGGCCTGAAGCAATCTGAGGTGTTGCGGCCAGCTCACAAGAAAGCGACTTGAAGAAGGGTGCTCAGGGACACTGTAATTCACAAACATGCAGAGTTATAAATGACAGCTATCGTCCAAAAATGTACTGAAGTCAGGCTGCCAAGAGGACTTGAAAGCGGGGCAGAATTGCAGGAAACCGATTTCAGGAGGTAGGCTGGAATTGCATTTAAAGCATAGGAAAAGAGGCAGAACGTCGACAATGATGCACTTGGCCAAAAAGGGCGTAGTCGTTTTTTCCTGAATATATTCAGGAAAAAACGCATACGCACTTTTTGGCCAACCAAGCAAGCTTGCAAAGGAAATCTGCACTACAATGAAGTCTCACTTCCCCCCGGTCAAAAGGGCCATCTGAAAAAAGTGTAAAATCCAGAAAGGCAGGACAGGCCATGGAGAACTGGGAGCCTTGTTATGCTGATGGGCGGGATGTAAATTGCCAGCAGCCACTCTGGAGAAGTGTATGGTGTTTCCTGAAACATCTAAAAAACAAAGCAACAGAGCCTGGGGCACTTCCACTTATGGTCCTATAGCTTAGGGAAATTAAAATCAAAAAGACACAGCCACCCCAAAGTTTGGGACGGCTCTGTTTACAAGAACCTCATTTACGGTATAAGTTCAATATCACAGAAAGTGAAAAATGGATAAAGAAGTTGTGGTACTTACGTACAATGCAATATCACTCAGCAATGACATCTATGTCATCAGTCCCGTAGCAGCATAATGAGTGGATTCAGGTATGATGCTTCTAACTGAAATAAGTCACACAGAAAAAGAAACATCATAAGATATCACTAATACACTGAATGTATACTTGGCTACACAAGAACTGGATTACAAAACAGAACAGGGTCTCAAATTTAGAAAACCAACTTATGCTTGCTTAAGGGAAAGGTGAGTTGGGGTGCTGCATAAAACCAGAGATTGAAATTAGCACAGATACCGTTCCATAAGCCAAATATGGAATAAACAAGAGCTACTCCTTGCTCAACGAAATGGACTCAACACCCCATATTAAACGCCTAAGAATATACCTGACTAGTAAGTATCTTAAAACCTATGGATTGCTATGTCTCCAAAAGAGAATCAAGCATGTGTACACTGGCATAAAAGCAGCAGTGATAGGATTGGAGAGGTTCGGTGAGCAAATGAAGAACCTTTGAAGTCATATTGCATGGTACCCATTCCACGGGTCTCCACTCTCCAGCTTTAAGGGATTCTTCCTTCAGCTAAACCATGCATGTGGAACCCAGAGTATGATCAAACGTGTGCTCGGGAGACGTGTTCAAATATGTCTCCGTTCTCGTCCCCTGGTACTCGGGTGCAACATTCCAGACGCTTTACTAACACTCTCCCGACTTGGAGAGTCAGTGCCTTTAACCTCCTGTATGGCCCAGTTTGCAATTTCTGCGGAAGATGAACAGGAATAGGGAGAACCAATGAGAGACTAGCTGGAGGTGTCTGGACGGGCAAATTTAACTCTCATTTCCCACCAGGAAGAGGAATTAACCAAAGGCTCAGCGTGCCGTGCCGGTACCAGATTAGGGCCTGAAGCAATCCTACGGTGCTGCGGCCAGCTCACAAGAAAGCGAGTTGAAGAAAGGAGCTCAGGGGCACTGTAATTCACAAACCTGCAGAGTTATAAATGACGGCTTTCGTCCAAAAATATACTGAAGTAAGGCTGCCAAGAGGACTTGAAAGCGGGGCAGAATTGCAGGAAACCGATTTCAGGAGGTAGGCTGGAATTGCATTTAAAGCATAGGAAAAGAGGCAGAACGTCCACAATGATGCACTTGGCCAAAAAGGGCGTATGCGTTTTTTCCTGAATATATTCAGGAAAAAACGCATACGCCCTTTTTGGCCACCAAGCAAGCTTGCAAAGGAAATCTGCACTACAATGAAGTCTCACTTCCCCCCGGTCAAAAGGGCCATCTGAAAAAAGTGTAGAATCCAGAAAGGCAGGACAGGCCATGGAGAACTGGGAGCATGGTTATGCTGATGGGTGGGATATAAATTGCCAACAGCCACACGGGAGAAGTGTATGGTGTTTCCTGAAACATCTAAAAAACAAAGCAACAGAGCCTAGGGCACTTCCACTTATGGTCCTATAGCTTAGGGAAATTAAAATCAAAAAGACACAGCCACCCCAAAGTTTGGGACGGCTCGTTTACAGTACAAGTTCAATATCGCAGAAAGCGCAAAATGGATAAAGAAGTTGTGGTACTTACTTACAATGCAATATCACTCAGCAATGACATCTATGTCATCAGGCCCGTAGCAGCATAAGGAGTGGATTCAGGTTGATGCTTCTAACTGAAATAAGTCACACAGAAAAAGAAACATCATAAGATATCACTACTACACAGAATGTAAACTTGGCTACACAAGAACTGGATTAAAATACAGAACAGGGTCTCAAATTTAAAAAAACCAACTTATGCTTGCTTAAGGGGAAAGGTGAGTTGGGGTGCTACATAAAACCAGAGATTGAAATGAGCACAGATAAAGTTCCTTAAGCCAAATATGGAATAGACAAGAGCTACTCCTTGCTCAACGAAATGGACTCAACACCCCATATTAAACGCCTAAGTATGTACCTGTCTAGTAAGTATCTTAAAACCTATGGATTGCTATGTCTCCGAAAGAAAATCAAGAGTGTGCACAGGAGCATAAACGCAGCAGTGATAGGATTGGAGAGGTTCGGTGAGCAAATGAAGACCCTTTGAAGTCATATTGCATGGTACCCATTCCACGGGTCTCAACTCTCCAGGTTGAAAGGATTCTTCCTTCAGCTAAAACATGCATGTGAACCCAGAGTATGATCAACCGTGTGATCGGGAGACGTGTTCCAATATGTCTCAGTTCTCGTCCCCTGGTACTCGGGTGCAACATTCCAGACGCTTTACTAACTCTCTCCCGACTTGGAGAGTCAGTGCCTTTAACCTCCTGTTTGGCCCAGATTGCAATTTCTGCGGAAGATGAACAGGAATAGGGAGAACCAATGAGAGACTAGCTGGAAGTGTCTGGACGGGCAAATTTAACTCTCATTTCCCACCAGGAAGAGGAATTAACCTAAGGGTTAGCGTGCCGTGCCAGAACCAGATTAGGGCCTGAAGCAATCTGTGGTGTTGAGGCGAGCTCACAACAAAGCGACTTGAAGAAAGGAGCTCAGGGGCACTGTAATTCACAAACCTGCAGAGTTATAAATGACAGCTATCGTCCAAAAATATACTGAAGTAAGGCTGCCAAGAGGACATGAAAGTGGGGCAGAATTGCAGGAAACCGATTTCAGGAGGTAGACTGGAATTGCATTTAAAGCATAGGAAAAGAGGCAGGACGTCCACAATGATGCACTTGGCCAAAAAGGGCGTATGCGTTTTTTCCTGAATATATTCAGGAAAAAACGCATACGCCCTTTTTGGCCAACCAAGCAAGCTTGCAAAGGAAATCTGCACTACAATGAAGTCTCAATTCCCCCCTGTCAAAAGGGCCATCTGAAAAAAGTGTAGAATCCAGAAAGGCAGGACAGGCCATGGAGAACTGGGAGCATTGTTATGCTGATGGGTGGGATATAAATTGTCAACAGCCACTCGGGAGAAGTGTATGGTGTTTCCTGAACATCTAAAAAACAAAGCAACAGAGCCTAGGGCACATCCACTTATGGTCCTATAGATTAGGGAAATTAAATTCAAAAAGACACAGCCACCCCAAAATTTGGGACGGCTCTGTTTACAAGAACCTCGTTTACGGTACAAGTTCAATATCGCAGAAAGTGAAAAATGGATAAAGAAGTTGTGGTACTTACGTACAATGCAATATCACTCAGCAATGAAATCTATGTCATCAGGCCCGTAGCAGCATAATGAGTGGATTCAGGTATGATGATTCTAACTGAAATAAATCACAAAGAAAAAGAAACATCATAAGATATCACTAATACACAGAATGTAAACTTGGCTACACAGGAACTGGATTACAAAACATAACAGGGTCCCAAATTTAGAAAACCAACTTATGCTTGCTTAAGGGGAAAGGTGAGTTGGGGTGCTGCATAAAACCAGAGATTGAAATGAGCACAGATAAAGTTCCTTAAGCCAAATATGGAATAGACAAGAGCTACTCCTTACTCAACGAAATGGACTCAACACCCCATATTAAACGCCTAAGGATGTACCTGACTAGTAAGTATCTTAAAACCTATGGATTGCTATGTCTCCGAAAGAGAATCAAGCGTGTTTACACTGGCATAAACGCAGCAGTGATAGGATTGGAAAGGTTCGGTGAGCAAATGAAGACCCTTTGAAGTCATATTGCATGGTACCCATTCCAAGGGTCTCCACTCTCCAGCTTTAAGGGATTCTTCCTTCAGCTAAACCATGCATGTGGAACCCAGAGTATGATCAAACGTGTGATCGGGAGACGTGTTCAAATATGTCTCCGTTCTCGTCCCCTGGTACTCGGGTGTAACATTCCAGACGCTTTACTAAAACTCTCCCGACTTGGAGAGTCAGTGCCTTTAACCTCCTGTTTGGCCCAGTTTGCAATTTCTGAGGAAGATGAACAGGAATAGGGAGAACCAATGAGAGACTAGCTGGAGGTGTCTGGACGGGCAAATTTAACTCTCCTTTCCCACCAGGAAGAGGAATTAACCAAAGGCTCAGCGTGCCGTGCCGGAACCAGATTAGGGCCTGACGCAATCCTGCGGTGTTGCGGGCAGCACACAAGAAAGAGAGTTGAAGAAAGGAGCTCAGGGGCACTGTAATTCATAAACCTGCAGAGTTATAAATGACAGCTATCATCCAAAAATATACTGAACTCAGGCTGCCAAGAGGACTTGAAAGCGGGGCAGAATTGCAGGAAACCGATTTCACGAGGTAGACTGGAATTGCATTTAAAGCATAGGAAAAGAGGCAGAACGTCCACAATGATGCACTTGGTCAAAAAGGGCGTATGCGTTTTTTCCTGAATATATTCAGGAAAAAACGCATACGCCCTTTTTGGCCAACCAAGCAAGCTTGCAAAGGAAATCTGCACTACAATGAAGTCTCACTGCCCCCTGGTCAAAAGGGCCATCTGAAAAAAGTGTAAAATCCAGAAAGGCAGGACAGGCCATGGAGAACTGGGAGCCTTGTTATGCTGATGGGCGGGATGTAAGTTGCCAACAGCCACTCGGGAGAAGTGTATGGTGTTTCCTGAAACATCTAAAAAACAAAGCAACAGAGCCTGGGGCACTTCCACTTATGGTCCTTTAGCTTAGGGAAATTAAAATCAAAACGACACAGCCGCCCGAAAGTTTGGGACGGCTCTGTTTACAAAAACCTCTTTTACGGTACATGTTCAATATCGCAGAAAGTGAAAAATGGATAAAGAAGTTGTGGTACTTATGTACAATGCAATATCACTCAGCAATGACATCTATGTCATCAGGCCCGTAGCAGCAGAATGAGTGGATTCAGGTATGATGATTTTAACTGAAATAAGTCACACAGAAAAAGAAACATCATAAGATATCACTAATACACGCAATGTAAAATTGGCAACACAGGAACTGAATTACAAAACAGAACAGGGTCTCAAATTTAGAAAACCAACTTATGCTTGCTTAAGGGGAAAGGTGAGTTGGGGTGCTGCATAAAACCAGAGATTGAAATGAGCACAGATAAAGTTCCTTAAGCCAAATATGGAATAGACAAGAGCTACTCCTTGCTCAACGAAATGGACTCAACACCCCATATTAAACGCCTAAGAATGTACCTGACTAGTAAGTATCTTAAAACCTATGGACTGCTTTGTCTCCGAAAGAGAATCAAGCGTGTGTACACTGGCATAAACGCAGCAGTGATAGGATTGGAGAGGTTCGGTGAGCAAATGAAGACCCTTTGAAGTCATATTGCATGGTACCCATTCCACGTGTCTCAACTCTCCAGCTTTAAGGGATTCTTCCTTCAGCTAAACCATGCATGTGGAACCCAGAGTATGATAAAACTTGTGATCAGGAGACGTGTTCCAATATGTTCCGTTCTCGTCCCCTGGTACTCAGGTGCAACATTCCAGACGCATTACTAACACTCTCCTGACTTGGAGAGTCAGTGCCTTTAACCTCCTGTTTGGCCCAGTTTGCAATTTCTGCAGAAGATGAACAGGAATAGGGAGAACCAATGAGAGACTAGCTGGAGGTGTCTGGACGGGCAAATTTAACTCTCATTTCCCACCAGGAAGAGGAATTAACCAAAGGCTCAGCGTGCCGTGCCAGAACCAGATTAGGGCCTGAAGCAATCCTGCGGTGTTGCGGCCAGCTCACAAGAAAGCGAGTTGAAGAAAGGAGCTCGGGGCACTGTAATTCACAAACCTGCAGAGTTATAAATGACAGCCATCGTTCAAAAATATACTGAAGTCAGGCTGCCAAGAGGACTTGAAAGCGGGGCAGAATTGCAGGAAACCGATTTCAGGAGGTAGACTGGAATTGCATTAATAGCAAAGAAAAGAGGCAAAACTTCGACAATGATGCACTTGGCCAAAAAGGGCGTATGCGTTTTTTCCTGAATATATTCAGGAAAAAACGCATACGCACTTTTTGGACAACCAAGCAAGCTTGCAAAGGAAATCTGCACTACAATGAAGTCTCACTTCCCCCTGGTCAAAAGGGCCATCGGAAAAAAGTGTAAAATCCAGAAAGGCAGGACAGGCCATGGAGAACTGGGAGCCTTGTTATGCTGATGGGCGGGATGTAAATTGCCAACAGCCACTCGGGAGAAGTGTGTGGTGTTTCCTGAAACATCTAAAAAAAAGAAACAGAGCCTGGGGCACTTCCACTTATGGTCCTATAGCTTAGGGAAATTAAAATCAAAAAGACACAGCCACCCCAAAGTTTGGGACGGCTCATTTACAGTACAAGTTCAATATCGCAGAAAGCGCAAAATGGATAAAGAAGTTGTGGTACTTACGTACAATGCAATATCACTCAGCAATGAAATCTATGTCATCAGGCCCGTAGCAGCATAATGAGTGGATTCAGGTATGATGATTCTAACTGAAATAAATCACAAAGAAAAAGAAACATCATAAGATATCACTAATACACAGAATGTAAACTTGGCTACACAGGAACTGGATTACAAAACAGAACAGGGTCTCAAATTCAGAAAACCAACTTATGCTTGCTTAAGGGGAAAGGTGAGTTGGGGTGCTACATAAAACCAGAGATTGAAATGAGCACAGATAAAGTTCCTTAAGCCAAATATGGAATAGACCAGAGCTACTCCTTACTCAACGAAATGGACTCAACACCCCATATTAAACGCCTAAGAATGTACCTGACTAGTAAGTATCTTAAAACCTATGGATTGCTATGTCTCCGAAAGAGAATCAAGCGTGTGTACACTGGCATAAACGCAGCAGTGATAGGATTGGAGAGGTTCGGTGAGCAAATGAAGACCCTTTGAAGTCATATTGCATGGTACCCATTCCACGGGTCTCCAGTCTCCAGGTTTAAGAGATTCTTCCTTCAGCTAAACCATGCATGTGGAACCCAGAGTATGATCAAACGTGTGATCGGGAGACGTGTTCAAATATGTCTCCGTTCTCGTCCCCTGGTACTCGGGTGCAACATTCCAGACGCTTTACTAACACTCTCCCGACTTGGAGAGTCAGTGCCTTTAACCTCCTGTTTGGCCCAGATTGAAATTTCTGCGGAAGATGAACAGGAATAGGGAGAACCAATGAGAGACTAGCTGGAGGTGTCTGGACGGGCAAATTTAACTCTCCTTTCCCACCAGGAAGAGGAATTAACCAAAGGCTCAGCGTGCCGTGCCGGAACCAGATTAGGGCCTGACGCAATCCTGCGGTGTTGCGGGCAGCACACAAGAAAGAGAGTTGAAGAAAGGAGCTCAGGGGCACTGTAATTCACAAACCTGCAGAGTTATAAATGACAGCTATCGTCCAAAAATATACTGAACTCAGGCTGCCAAGAGGACTTGAAAGCGGGGCAGAATTGCAGGAAACCGATTTCAGGAGGTAGACTGGAATTGCATTAATAGCATAGGAAAAGAGGCAGAACGTCCACAATGATGCACTTGGCCAAAAAGGGCGTATGCGTTTTTTCCTGAATATATTCAGGAAAAAACGCATACGCCCTTTTTGGCCAACCAAGCAAGCTTGCAAAGGAAATCTGCACTACAATGAAGTCTCACTTCCCCCCGGCCAAAAGGGCCATCTGAAAAAAGTGTAAAATCCAGAAAGGCAGGACAGGCCATGGAGAACTGGGAGCCTTGTTATGCTGATGGGCGGGATGTAAGTTGCCAACAGCCACTCGGGAGAAGTGTATGGTGTTTCCTGAAACATCTAAAAAACAAAGCAACAGAGCCTAGGGCACTTCCACTTATAGTCCTATAGCTTAGGGAAATTAAAACAAAAAGACACAGCCACCCCAAAGTTTGGGACGGCTCGTTTACGGTACAAGTTCAATATTGCAGAAAGCGCAAAATGGATAAAGAAGTTGTGGTACTTACGTACAATGCAATATCACTCAGCAATGACATCTATGCCATCAGGCCCGTAGCAGCATAATGAGTGGATTCAGGTATGATGCTTCCAACTGAAATAATTCACACAGAAAAAGAAACATCATAAGATATCACTAATACACGGAATGTAAACTTGGCTACACAAGAACTGGATTACAAAACAGAACAGGGTCTCAAATTTAGAAAACCAACTTATGCTTGCTTAAGGGGAAAGGTGAGTTGGGGTGCTGCATAAAACCAGAGATTGAAATGAGCACAGATAAAGTTCCTTAAGCCAAATATGGAATAGACAAGAGCTACTCCTGCTCAACGAAATGGACTCAACACCCCATATTAAACGCCTAAGAATGTACCTGACTAGTAAGTATCTTAAAACCTATGGATTGCTATGTCTCTGAAAGAGAATCAAGCATGTGTACACTGGCATAAACGCAGCAGTGATAGGATTGGAGAGGTTCGGTGAGCAAATGAAGACCCTTTGAAGTCATATTGCATGGTACCCATTCCACGGGTCTCCACTCTCCAGCTTTAAGGGATTCTTCCTTCAGCTAAACCATGCATGTGGAACCCAGAGTATGATCAAACTTGGGATCAGGAGACGTGTTCCAATATGTCTCCGTTCTCGTCCCCTGGTACTCAGGTGCAACATTCCAGACGCATTACTAACACTCTCCCGACTTGGAGAGTCAGTGCCTTTAACCTCCTGTATGGCCCAGTTTGCAATTTCTGCGGAAGATGAACAAGAATAGGGAGAACCAATGAGAGACTAGCTGGAGGTGTCTGGATGGGCAAATTTAACTCTCATTTCCCACCAGGAAGAGGAATTAACCAAAGGCTCAGCGTGCCGTACCGGAACCAGATTAGGGCCTGAAGCAATCCTGCGGTCTTGCGGCCAGCTCACAAGAAAGCGAGTTGAAGAAAGAAGCTCAGGGGCACTGTAATTCACAAACCTGCAGAGTTATAAATGACAGCTATCGTCCAAAAATATACTGAAGTCAGGCTGCCAAGAGGACTTGAAAGCGGGGCAGAATTGCAGGAAACCGATTTCACGAGGTAGACTGGAATTGCATTTAAAGCATAGGAAAAGAGGCAGAACGTCGACAATGATGCACTTGGCCAAAAAGGGCGTATGCGTTTTTTCCTGAATATATTCAGGAAAAAACGCATACGCCCTTTTTGGCCAACCAAGCAAGCTTGCAAAGGAAATCTGCACTACAATGAAGTCTCACTTCCCCCTGGTCAAAAGGGCCATCTGAAAAAAGTGTAAAATCCAGAAAGGCAGGACAGGCCATGGAGAACTGGGAGCCTTGTTATGCTGATGGGCGGGATGTAAATTGCCAACAGCCACTCAGGAGAAGTGTATGGTGTTTCCTGAAACATCTAAAAAACAAAGAAACAGAGCCTGGGGCACTTCCACTAATCGTCCTATAGCTTAGGGAAATTAAAATCAAAAAGACACAGCCACCCCAAAGTTTGGGACGGCTCGTTTACGGTACAAGTTCAATATCGCAGAAAGCGCAAAATGGATAAAGAAGTTGTGGTACTTACGTACAATGCAATATCACTCAACAATGACATCTATGTCATCAGGCCCGTAGCAGCATAATGAGTGGATTCAGGTATGATGCTTCCAACTGAAATAAGTCACACAGAAAAAGAAACATCATAAGATATCACTAATACACGGAATGTAAACTTGGCTACACAAGAACTGGATTACAAAACAAAACAGCGTCTCAAATTTAGAAAACCATCTTATGCTTGCTTAAGGGGAAAGGTGAGTTGGGGTGCTGCATAAAACCAGAGATTGAAATGAGCACAGATAAAGTTCCTTAAGCCAAATATGGAATAGACAAGAGCTACTCCTGCTCAACGAAATGGACTCAACACCCCATATTAAACGCCTAAGAATGTACCTGACTAGTAAGTATCTTAAAACCTATGGATTGCTATGTCTCCGAAAGAAAATCAAGCGTGTGTACAGGGGCATAAACGCAGCAGTGATAGGATTGGAGAGGTTCGGTGAGCAAATGAAGACCCTTTGAAGTCATATTGCATGGTACACATTCCACGGGTCTCAACTCTCCAGGTTTAAGGGATTCTTCCTTCAGCTAAACCATGCATGTGGAACCCAGAGTATGATCAACCGTGTGATCGGGAGACGTGTTCCAATATGTCTCCGTTCTCGTCCCCTGGTACTCGGGTGCAACATTCCAGATGCTTTACTAACTCTCTCCCGACTTGGAGAGTCAGTGCCTTTAACCTCCTGTTTGGCCCAGTTTGCAATTTCTGCGGAAGATGGACAGGAATAGGGAGAACCAATAAGAGACTAGCTGGAAGTGTCTGGACGGGCAAATTTAACTCTCATTTCCCACCAGGAAGGGAATTAACCAAAGGCTCAGCGTGCCGTGCCGGAACCAGATTAGGGCCTGAAGCAATCCTGCGGTGTTGCGGCCAGCTCACAAGAAAGTGAGTTGAAGAAAGGAGCTCAGGGGCACTGTCATTCACAAACCTGCAGAGTTATAAATGACAGCTATTTTCCAAAAATATACTGAAGTAAGGCTGCCAAGAGGACTTGAAAGCGGGGCAGAATTGCAGGAAACCGATTTCAGGAGGTAGACTGGAATTGCATTTAAAGCATAGGAAAAGAGGCAGAACGTCGACAATGATGCACTTGGCCAAAAAGGGTGTATGTGTTTTTTCCTGAATATATTCAGGAAAAAACGCATACGCACCGTTTGGGCAACCAAGCAAGCTTGCAAAGGAAATCTGCACTACAATGAAGTCTCACTTCCCCCTGCTCAAAAGGGCCATCTGAAAAAAGTGTAAAATCCAGAAAGGCAGGACAGGCCATGGAGAACTGGGAGCCTTGTTATGATGATGGGCGGGATGTAAATTGCCAACAGCCACTGGGGAGAAGTGTATGGTGTTTCCTGAAACATCTAAAAAACAAAGCAACAGAGCCTGGGGCACGTCCACTTATGGTCCTATAGCTTAGGGAAATTAAAATCAAAAAGACACAGCCACCCCAAAGTTTGGGACGGCTCGTTTACGGTACAAGTTCAATATCGCAGAAAGCGCAAAATGGATAAAGAAGTTGTGGTACTTACGTACAATGCAATATCACTCAGCAATGACATCTATGTCATCAGGCCCGTAGCAGCATAATGAGTGGATTCAGGTATGATGCTTCTAACTGAAATAAGTCACACAGAAAAAGAAACATCATAAGATATCACTAATACACGGAATGTAAACTTGGCTACACAAGAACTGGATTACAAAACAAAAGAGGGTCTCAAATTTAGAAAACCAACATATGCTTGCTTAAGGGGAAAGGTGAGTTGGGGTGCTGCATAAAACCAGAGATTGAAATGAGCACAGATAAAGTTCCTAAGCCAAATATGGAATAGAAACAGCTACTCCTTGCTCAACGAAATGGACTCAACACCCCATATTAAACGCCTAAGAATGTACCTGACTAGTAAGTAATTTAAAACCTATGGATTGCTATGTCTCCGAAAGAAAATCAAGCGTGTGTACAGGGGCATAAACGCAGCAGTGATAGGATTGGAGAGGTTCGGTGAGCAAATGAAGACCCTTTGAAGTCATATTGCATGGTACCCATTCCACGGGTCTCAACTCTCCAGGTTTAAGGGATTCTTCCTACAGCTAAAACATGCATGTGGAATCCAGAGTATCATCAACCGTGTGATCGGGAAACGTGTTCCAATATGTCTCAGTTCTCATCCCCTGGTAATCGGGTGCAACATTCCAGACGCTTTACTAACACTCTCTCGGTTTGGAGAGTCAGTGCCTTTAACCTCCTGTTTGGCCCAGTTTGCAATTTCTGCGGAAGATGAACAGGAATAGGGAGGACCAATGAGAGATTAGCTGGATGTGTCTGGACGGGCAAATTTAACTCTCATTTCCAACCAGGAAGAGGAATTAACCTAAGGGTCAGCGTGCCGTGCCGGAACCAGATTAGGGCCTGAAGCAATCTGTGGTGTTGCGGCCAGCTCACAAGAAAGCGACTTGAAGAAGGGAGCTCAGGGGCACTGTAATTCACAAACATGCAGAGTTATAAATGACAGCTATCGTCCAAAAATATACTGAAGTCAGGCTGCCAAGAGGACTTGAAAGCGGGGCAGAATTGCAGGAAACCGATTTCAGGAGGTAGGCTGGAATTGCATTTAAAGCATAGGAAAAGAGGCAGAACGTCGACAATGATGCACTTGGCCAAAAAGTGCGTATGCGTTTTTTCCTGAATATATTCAGGAAAAAACGCATACGCACTTTTTGGCCAACCAAGCAAGCTTGCAAAGGAAATCTGCACTACAATGAAGTCTCACTTCCCCCCGGTCAAAAGGGCCATCTGAAAAAAGTGTAAAATCCAGAAAGGCAGGACAGGCCATGGAGAACTGGGAGCCTTGTTATGCTGATGGGCGGGATGTAAATTGCCAACAGCCACTCGGGAGAAGTGTATGGTGTTTCCTGAAACATCTAAAAAACAAAGCAACAGAGCCTGGGGCACTTCCACTTATGGTCCTATAGCTTAGGGAAATTAAAATCAAAAAGACACAGCCACCCCAAAGTTTGGGACGGCTCTGTTTACAAGAACCTCATTTACGGTATAAGTTCAATATCACAGAAAGTGAAAAATGGATAAAGAAATTGTGGTACTTACGTACAATGCAATATCACTCAGCAATGACATCTATGTCATCAGTCCCGTAGCAGCATAATGAGTGGATTCAGGTATGATGCTTCTAACTGAAATAAGTCACACAGAAAAAGAAACATCATAAGATATCACTAATACACTGAATGTATACTTGGCTACACAAGAACTGGATTACAAAACAGAACAGGGTCTCAAATTTAGAAAACCAACTTATGCTTGCTTAAGGGGAAAGGTGAGTTGGGGTGCTGCATAAAACCAGAGATTGAAATTAGCACAGATACCGTTCCATAAGCCAAATATGGAATAAACAAGAGCTACTCCTTGCTCAACGAAATGGACTCAACACCCCATATTAAACGCCTAAGAATATACCTGACTAGTAAGTATCTTAAAACCTATGGATTGCTATGTCTCCAAAAGAGAATCAAGCATGTGTACACTGGCATAAAAGCAGCAGTGATAGGATTGGAGAGGTTCGGTGAGCAAATGAAGAACCTTTGAAGTCATATTGCATGGTACCCATTCCACGGGTCTCCACTCTCCAGCTTTAAGGGATTCTTCCTTCAGCTAAACCATGCATGTGGAACCCAGAGTATGATCAAACGTGTGCTCGGGAGACGTGTTCAAATATGTCTCCGTTCTCGTCCCCTGGTACTCGGGTGCAACATTCCAGACGCTTTACTAACACTCTCCCGACTTGGAGAGTCAGTGCCTTTAACCTCCTGTTTGGCCCAGTTTGCAATTTCTGCGGAAGATGAACAGGAATAGGGAGAACCAATGAGAGACTAGCTGGAGGTGTCTGGACGGGCAAATTTAACTCTCATTTCCCACCAGGAAGAGGAATTAACCAAAGGCTCAGCATGCCGTGCCGGTACCAGATTAGGGCCTGAAGCAATCCTGCGGTGCTGCGGCCAGCTCACAAGAAAGCGAGTTGAAGAAAGGAGCTCAGGGGCACTGTAATTCACAAACCTGCAGAGTTATAAATGACGGCTTTCGTCCAAAAATATACTGAAGTAAGGCTGCCAAGAGGACTTGAAAGCGGGGCAGAATTGCAGGAAACCGATTTCAGGAGGTAGGCTGTAATTGCATTTAAAGCATAGGAAAAGAGGCAGAACGTCCACAATGATGCACTTGGCCAAAAAGGGCGTATGCGTTTTTTCCTGAATATATTCAGGAAAAAACGCATACGCCCTTTTTGGCCACCAAGCAAGCTTGCAAAGGAAATCTGCACTACAATGAAGTCTCACTTCCCCCCGGTCAAAAGGGCCATGTGAAAAAAGTGTAGAATCCAGAAAGGCAGGACAGGCCATGGTGAACTGGGAGCATGGTTATGCTGATGGGTGGGATATAAATTGCCAACAGCCACACGGGAGAAGTGTATGGTGTTTCCTGAAACATCTAAAAAACAAAGCAACAGAGCCTAGGGCACTTCCACTTATGGTCCTATAGCTTAGGGAAATTAAAATCAAAAAGACACAGCCACCCCAAAGTTTGGGACGGCTCGTTTACAGTACAAGTTCAATATCGCAGAAAGCTCAAAATGGATAAAGAAGTTGTGGTACTTACTTACAATGCAATATCACTCAGCAATGACATCTATGTCATCAGGCCCGTAGCAGCATAAGGAGTGGATTCAGGTTGATGCTTCTAACTGAAATAAGTCACACAGAAAAAGAAACATCATAAGATATCTCTAATACACGTAATGTAAACTTGCTACACAAGAACTGGATTACAAAACAGAACAGGGTCTCAAATGTAGAAAACCAACTTATGCTTGCTAAAGCGGAAATGTGAGTTGGGGTGCTGCATAAAACCAGAGATTGAAATGAGCACAGATAAAGTTCCTAAGCCAAATATGGAATAGAAACAGCTACTCCTTGCTCAACGAAATGGACTCAACACCCCATATTAAACGCCTAAGAATGTACCTGACTAGTAAGTAATTTAAAACCTATGGATTGCTATGTCTCCGAAAGAGAATCAAGCGTGTGTACAGGGGCATAAACGCAGCAGTGATAGGATTGGAGAGGTTCGGTGAGCAAATGAAGACCCTTTGAAGTCATATTGCATGGTACCCATTCCACGGGTCTCAACTCTCCAGGTTTAAGGGATTCTTCCTACAGCTAAAACATGCATGTGGAATCCAGAGTATCATCAACCGTGTGATCGGGAAACGTGTTCCAATATGTCTCAGTTCTCATCCCCTGGTACTCGGGTGCAACATTCCAGACGCTTTACTAACACTCTCCCGGTTTGGAGAGTCAGTGCCTTTAACCTCCTGTTTGGCCCAGTTTGCAATTTCTGCGGAAGATGAACAGGAATAGGGAGGACCAATGAGAGATTAGCTGGATGTGTCTGGACGGGCAAATTTAACTCTCATTTCCAACCAGGAAGAGGAATTAACCTAAGGGTCAGCGTGCCGTGCCGGAACCAGATTAGGGCCTGAAGCAATCTGTGGTGTTGCGGCCAGCTCACAAGAAAGCGACTTGAAGAAGGGTGCTCAGGGACACTGTAATTCACAAACATGCAGAGTTATAAATGACAGCTATCGTCCAAAAATGTACTGAAGTCAGGCTGCCAAGAGGACTTGAAAGCGGGGCAGAATTGCAGGAAACCGATTTCAGGAGGTAGGCTGGAATTGCATTTAAAGCATAGGAAAAGAGGCAGAACGTCGACAATGATGCACTTGGCCAAAAAGGGCGTATGCGTTTTTTCCTGAATATATTCAGGAAAAAACGCATACGCACTTTTTGGCCAACCAAGCAAGCTTGCAAAGGAAATCTGCACTACAATGAAGTCTCACTTCCCCCCGGTCAAAAGGGCCATCTGAAAAAAGTGTAAAATCCAGAAAGGCAGGACAGGCCATGGAGAACTGGGAGCCTTGTTATGCTGATGGGCGGGATGTAAATTGCCAGCAGCCACTCTGGAGAAGTGTATGGTGTTTCCTGAAACATCTAAAAAACAAAGCAACAGAGCCTGGGGCACTTCCACTTATGGTCCTATAGCTTAGGGAAATTAAAATCAAAAAGACACAGCCACCCCAAAGTTTGGGACGGCTCTGTTTACAAGAACCTCATTTACGGTATAAGTTCAATATCACAGAAAGTGAAAAATGGATAAAGAAGTTGTGGTACTTACGTACAATGCAATATCACTCAGCAATGACATCTATGTCATCAGTCCCGTAGCAGCATAATGAGTGGATTCAGGTATGATGCTTCTAACTGAAATAAGTCACACAGAAAAAGAAACATCATAAGATATCACTAATACACTGAATGTATACTTGGCTACACAAGAACTGGATTACAAAACAGAACAGGGTCTCAAATTTAGAAAACCAACTTATGCTTGCTTAAGGGAAAGGTGAGTTGGGGTGCTGCATAAAACCAGAGATTGAAATTAGCACAGATACCGTTCCATAAGCCAAATATGGAATAAACAAGAGCTACTCCTTGCTCAACGAAATGGACTCAACACCCCATATTAAACGCCTAAGAATATACCTGACTAGTAAGTATCTTAAAACCTATGGATTGCTATGTCTCCAAAAGAGAATCAAGCATGTGTACACTGGCATAAAAGCAGCAGTGATAGGATTGGAGAGGTTCGGTGAGCAAATGAAGAACCTTTGAAGTCATATTGCATGGTACCCATTCCACGGGTCTCCACTCTCCAGCTTTAAGGGATTCTTCCTTCAGCTAAACCATGCATGTGGAACCCAGAGTATGATCAAACGTGTGCTCGGGAGACGTGTTCAAATATGTCTCCGTTCTCGTCCCCTGGTACTCGGGTGCAACATTCCAGACGCTTTACTAACACTCTCCCGACTTGGAGAGTCAGTGCCTTTAACCTCCTGTATGGCCCAGTTTGCAATTTCTGCGGAAGATGAACAGGAATAGGGAGAACCAATGAGAGACTAGCTGGAGGTGTTTGGACGGGCAAATTTAACTCTCATTTCCCACCAGGAAGAGGAATTAACCAAAGGCTCAGCGTGCCGTGCCGGTACCAGATTAGGGCCTGAAGCAATCCTACGGTGCTGCGGCCAGCTCACAAGAAAGCGAGTTGAAGAAAGGAGCTCAGGGGCACTGTAATTCACAAACCTGCAGAGTTATAAATGACGGCTTTCGTCCAAAAATATACTGAAGTAAGGCTGCCAAGAGGACTTGAAAGCGGGGCAGAATTGCAGGAAACCGATTTCAGGAGGTAGGCTGGAATTGCATTTAAAGCATAGGAAAAGAGGCAGAACGTCCACAATGATGCACTTGGCCAAAAAGGGCGTATGCGTTTTTTCCTGAATATATTCAGGAAAAAACGCATACGCCCTTTTTGGCCACCAAGCAAGCTTGCAAAGGAAATCTGCACTACAATGAAGTCTCACTTCCCCCCGGTCAAAAGGGCCATGTGAAAAAAGTGTAGAATCCAGAAAGGCAGGACAGGCCATGGAGAACTGGGAGCATGGTTATGCTGATGGGTGGGATATAAATTGCCAACAGCCACACGGGAGAAGTGTATGGTGTTTCCTGAAACATCTAAAAAACAAAGCAACAGAGCCTAGGGCACTTCCACTTATGGTCCTATAGCTTAGGGAAATTAAAATCAAAAAGACACAGCCACCCCAAAGTTTGGGACGGCTCGTTTACAGTACAAGTTCAATATCGCAGAAAGCGCAAAATGGATAAAGAAGTTGTGGTACTTACTTACAATGCAATATCACTCAGCAATGACATCTATGTCATCAGGCCCGTAGCAGCATAAGGAGTGGATTCAGGTTGATGCTTCTAACTGAAATAAGTCACACAGAAAAAGAAACATCATAAGATATCTCTAATACACGTAATGTAAACTTGCTACACAAGAACTGGATTACAAAACAGAACAGGGTCTCAAATGTAGAAAACCAACTTATGCTTGCTTAAGGGGAAAGGTGAGTTGGGGTGCTGCATAAAACCAGAGATTGAAATGAGCACAGATAAAGTTCCTTAAGCCAAATATGGAATAGACAAGAGCTACTCCTTGCTCAACGAAATGGACTCAACACCCCATATTAAACGCCTAAGAATGTACCTGACTAGTAAGTATCTTAAAACCTATGGATTGCTATGTCTCCGAAAGAGAATCAAGCGTGTGTACACTGGCATAAACGCAGCAGTGATAGGATTGGAGAGGTTCGGTGAGCAAATGAAGACCCTTTGAAGTCATATTGCATGGTACCCATACCACGGGTCTCCACTCTCCAGGTTTAAGGGATTCTTCCTTCAGCTAAACCATGCATGTGGAACCCAGAGTATGATCAACCGTGTGATCGGGAGATGTGTTCCAATATGTCTCAGTTCTCGTCCCCTGGTACTCGGGTGCAACATTCCAGACGCTTTACTAACTCTCTCCCGACTTGGAGAGTCAGTGCCTTTAACCTCCTGTTTGGCCCAGTTTGCAATTTCTGCGGAAGATGAACAGGAATAGGGAGAACCAATGAGAGACTAGCTGGATGTGTCTGGACACGCAAATTTAACTCTCCTTTCCCACCAGGAAGAGGAATTAACCAAAGGCTCAGCGTGCCGTGCCGGAACCAGATTAGGGCCTGAAGCAATCCTGCGGTGTTGCGGCCAGCTCACAAGAAAGCGAGTTGAAGAAAGGAGCTCAGGGGCACTGTAATTCACAAACCTGCAGAGTTATAAATGACAGCTATCGTCCAAAAATATACTGAAGTCAGGCTGCCAAGAGGAGTTGAAAGCGGGGCAGAATTGCAGGAAACCGATTTCAGGAGGTAGACTGGAATTGCATTTAAAGCATAGGAAAAGAGGCAGAACGTCGACAATGACGCACTTGGCCAAAAAGGGCGTATGAGTTTTTTCCTGAATATATTCAGGAAAAAACGCATACGCCCTTTTTGGCCAACATAGCAAGCTTGCAAGGGAAATCTGCACTACAATGAAGTCTCACTTCCCCCTGTTCAAAAGGGCCATCTGAAAAAAGTGTAAAATCCAGAAAGGCAGGACAGGCCATGGAGAACTGGGAGCCTTGTTATGCTGATAGGCGGGATGTAAATTGCCAAAAGCCACTCGGGAGAAGTGTATGGTGTTTCCTGAAACATCTAAAAAACAAAGCAACAGAGCCTGGGGCACTTCCTCTTATGGTCCTATAGCTTAGGGAAATTAAAATCAAAAAGACACAGCCACCCCAAAGTTTGGGACGGCTCTGTTTACAAGAACCTCGTTTATGGTACAAGTTCAATATCGCAGAAAGCGCAAAATGGATAAAGAAGTTGTGGTACTTACGTACAATGCAATATCACTCAGCAATGACATCTATGTCATAAGGCCCGTAGTAGCATAATGAGTGGATTCAGGTATGATGCTTCCAACTGAAATAAGTTACACAGAAAAAGAAACATCATAAGATATCACTAATACACGGAATGTAAACTTGGCTACACAGGAACTGGATTACAAAACAGAACAGGGTCTCAAATTTAGAAAACCAACTTATGCTTGCTGAAGGGGAAAGGTGAGTTGGGGTGCTGCATAAAACCAGAGATTGAAATGAGCACAGATAAAGTTCCTTAAGCCAAATATGGAATAGAAAGAGCTACTCCTTCCTCAACGAAATGGACTCAACACCCCATATTTAACGCCTAAGAATGTACCTGACTAGTAAGTATCTTAAAACCTATGGATTGCTATGTCTCCGAAAGAGAATCAAGCGTGTGTACACTGGCATAAACGCAGCAGTGATAGGATTGGACAGGTTCGGTGAGCAAATGAAAACCCTTTGAAGTCATATTGTATGGTACGCATTCCACGGGTCTCAACTCTCAAGCTTTAAGGGATTCTTCCTTCAGCGAAACCGTACATGTGGAACTCAGAGTATGATCAAACGTGTGCTCGGGAGACGTGTTCCAATATGTCTCCGTTCTCGTTCCCTGGTACTCGGGTGCAACATTCCAGACGCTTTACTAACACTCTCCCGACTTGGAGAGTCAGTGCCTTTAACCTCCTGTTTGGCCCAGTTTGCAATTTCTGCGGAAGATGAACAGGAATAGGGAGAACCAATGAGAGACTAGCTGGAGGTGTCTGGGCGGGCAAATTTAACTCTCATTTCCCACCAGGAAGAGGAATTAACCAAAGGCTCAGCGTGCCGTGCCAGAACCAGATTAGGGCCTGAAGCAATCCTGCGGTGTTGCGGACAGCTCACAAGAAAGCGACTTGAAGAAAGGGGCTCAGGGGCACTGTAATTCACAAACCTGCACAGTTATAAATGACAACTATCGTCCAAAAATATACTGAAGTAAGGCTGCCAAGAGGACTTGAAAGCGGGGCAGAATTGCAGGAAACCGATTTCAGGAGGTAGACTGGAATTGCATTTAAAGCATAGGAAAAGAGGCAGAACGTCCACAATGATGCACTTGGCCAAAAAGGGCGTATGCGTTTTTTCCTGAATATATTCAGGAAAAAACGCATACGCCCTTTTTGGCCAACCAAGCAAGCTTGCAAAGGAAATCTGCACTACAATGAAGTCTCACTTCCCCCCGGTCAAAAGGGCCATCTGAAAAAGGTGTAAAATCCAGAAAGGCAGGACAGGCCATGGAGAACTGGGAGCCTTGTTATGCTGATGGCCGGGATGTAAATTGCCAACAGCCACTCGGGAGAAGTGTCTGGTGTTTCCTGAAACATCTAAAAAACAAAGCATCAGAGCCTAGGGCACTTCCACTTATGGTCCTATAGCTTAGGGAAATTAAAATCAAAAAGACACAGCCACCCCAAAGGTTGGGACGGCTCTGTTTACAAGAACCTGGTTTACGGTACAAGTTCAATATCGCAGAAAGTGAAAAATGGATAAAGAAGTTGTGGTACTTACATACAGTGCAGTATTATTCAGCAATGAAATCTATGTCATCAGGCCCGTAGCAGCATAATGAGTGGATTCAGGTATGATGATTCTAACTGAAATAAGTCACACAGAAAAAGAAACATCATAAGATATCACTAATACACGGAATGTAACCTTGGCTACACAGGAACTGAATTACAAAACAGAACAGGGTCTCAAATTTAGAAACCCAACTTATGCTTGCTTAAGGGGAAAGGTGAGTTGGGGTGCTGCATAAAACCAGAGATTGAAATGAGCACAGATAATGTTCCTTAAGCCAAATATGGAATAGACAAGAGCTACTCCTTGCTCAACGAAATGGATTCAACACCCCATATTAAACACCTAAGAATATACCTGACTAGGAAGTATCTTAAAACCTATGGATTGCTATGTCTCTGAAAGAGAATCAAGCGTGTGTGCAGGGGCATAAACGCAGCAGTGATAGGATTGGAGAGGTTCGGTGAGCAAATGAAGACCCTTTGAAGTCATATTGCATGGTACCCATTCCATGGGTCTCAACTCTCCAGGTTTAAGGTATTCTTCCTTCAGCTAAAACATGCATGTGGAACCCAGAGTATGATCAACCGTGTGATCGGGAGACGTGTTCCAATATGTGTCAGTTTTCGTCCCCTGGTACTCGGGTGCAACATTCCAGACGCTTTACTAACACTCTCCCGACTTGGAGAGTCAGTGCCTTTAACCTCCTGTTTGGCCCAGGTTGCAATTTCTGCGGAAGATGAACAGGAATAGGGAGAACCAATGACAGACTAGCTGGAGGTGTCTGGACGGGCAAATTTAACTCTCATTTCCCACCAGGAAGAGGAATTAACCAAAGGCTCAGCGTGCCGTGCCGGAACCAGATTAGGGCCTGAAGCCATCCTGCGGTGTTGAGGCCAGCTCACGAGAAAGCGAGTTGAAGAAAGGAGCTCAGGGGCACTGTAATTCACAAACCTGCAGAGTTATAAATGACAGCTATCGTCCAAAAATATACTGAAGTAAGGCTGCCAAGAGGACTTGAAAGCGGGGCAGAATTGCAGGAAACCGATTTCAGGAGGTAGACTGGAATTGCATTTAAAGCATAGGAAAAGAGGCAGAACGTCCACAATGATGCACTTGGCCAAAAAGGGCGTATGCGTTTTTTCCTGAGTATATTCAGGAAAAAACGCATACGCCCTTTTTGGCCAACCAAGCAAGCTTGCAAAGGAAATCTGCACTACAATGAAGTCTCACTTCCCCCCGGTCAAAAGGGCCATCTGAAAAAAGTGTAAAATCCAGAAAGGCAGGACAGGCCATGGAGAACTGGGAGCCTTGTTATGCTGATGGGCGGGATGTAAATTGCCAACAGCCACTCGGGAGAAGTGTATGGTGTTTCCTGAAACATCTAAAAAACAAAGCAACAGAGCCTAGGGCACTTCCACTTATGGTCCTATAGTTTAGGGAAATTAAAATCAAAAAGACACAGCCACCCCAAAGGTTGGGACGGCTCTGTTTACAAGAACCTCGTTTACGGTACAAGTTCAATATCGCAGAAAGTGAAAAATGGATAAAGAAGTTGTGGTACTTACGTACAATGCAATATCACTCAGCAATGACATCTATGTCATCAGGCCCGTAGCTGCATAATGAGTGGATTCAGGTATGATGATTCTAACTGAAATAAGTCACAAAGAAAAAGAAACATCATAAGATATCACTAATACACAGAATGTAAACTTGGCTACACAGGAACTGGATTACAAAACAGAACAGGGTCTGAAATTTAGAAAACCAACTTCTGCTTGCTTAAGGGGAAAGGTGAGTTGGGGTGCTGCATAAAACCAGAGATTGAAATGAGCACAGATAAAGTTCCTTAAGCCAAATATGGAATAGACAAGAGCTACTCCTTGCTCAACGAAATGGACTCAACACCCCATATGAAACGCCTAAGAATGTACCTGACTAGTAAGTATCTTAAAACCTATGGATTGCTATGTCTCTGAAAGAGAATCAAGTGTGTGTACACTGGCATAAATGCAGCAGTGATAGGATTGGAGAGCTTCGGTGAGAAAATGAAGAGCCTTTGAAGTCATATTGCATGGTACCCATTCCACGGGTCTCCACTCTCCAGCTTTAAGGGATTCTTCCTTCAGCTAAACCATGCATGTGGAACCCAGAGTATGATGAAACGTGTGATCGGGAGACGTGTTCAAATATGTCTCCGTTCTCATCCCCTGGTACTCGGGTGCAACCTTCCAGACGCTTTACTAACTCTCTTCCGACTTGGAGAGTCAGTGCCTTTAACCTCCTGTTTGGCCCAGTTTGCAATTTCTGCGGAAGATGAACCGGAATAGGGAGAACCAATGAGAGACTAGCTGGAGGTGTCTGGACGGGCAAATTTAACTCTCATTTCCCACCAGGAAGAGGAATTAACCAAAGGCTCAGCGTGCCGTGGCGGAACCAGATTAGGGCCTGAAGCAATCCTGCGGTGTTGCGGCCAGCTCACAAGAAAGCGAGTTGAAGAAAGGAGCTCAGGGGCACTGTAATTCACAAACCTGCAGAGTTATAAATGACAGCTATCGTGCAAAAATATACTGAAGTATGGCTGCCAAGAGGACTTGAAAGCGGGGCAGAATTGCAGGAAACCGATTTCAGGAGGTAGACTGGAATTGCATTTAAAGCATAGGAAAAGAGGCAGAACGTCCACAATAATGCACTTGGCCAAAAAGGGCGTATGCGTTTTTTCCTGAATATATTCAGGAAAAAACGCATACGCACTTTTTGGACAACCAAGCAAGCTTGCAAAGGAAATCTGCACTACAATGAAGTCTCACTTCCCCCTGGTCAAAAGGGCCATCTGAAAAAAGAGTAAAATCCAGAAAGGCAGGACAGGCCATGGAGAACTGGGAGCCTTGTTATGCTGATGGGCGGGATGTAAATTGCCAAGAGCCACTCGGGAGAAGTGTATGGTGTTTCCTGAAACATCTAAAAAACAAAGCAAGAGAGCCAGGGCACTTCCACTTATGGTCCTATAGCTTAGGGAAATTAAAATCAAAAAGACACAGCCACCCCAAAGTTTGGGACGTCTCTGTTTACAAGAACCTCGTTTACGGTACAAGTTCAATATCGCAGAAAGTGAAAAATGGATAAAGAAGTTGTGGTACTTACGTACAATGCAATATCACTCAGCAATGACATCTATGTCATCAGGCCCGTAGCTGCATAATGAGTGGATTCAGGTATGATGATTCTAACTGAAATAAGTCACACAGAAAAAGAAACATCATAAGATATCACTAATACACAGAATGTAAACTTGGCTACACAGGAACTGGATTACAAAACAGAACAGGGTCTCAAATTTAGAAAACCAACTTATGCTTGCTTAAGGGGAAAGGTGAGTTGGGGTGCTGCTTAAAACCAGAGATTGAAATGAGCACAGATAAAGTTCCTTAAGCCAAATATGGAATAGACAAGAGCTACTCCTTGCTCAACGAAATGGACTCAACACCCCATATTAAACGCCTAAGAATGTACCTGACTAGTAAGTATCTTAAAACCTATGGATTGCTATGTCTCGGAAAGAGAATCAAGCGTGTGTACACTGGCATAAACGCAGCAGTGATAGGATTGGAGAGGTTCGGTGAGCAAATGAAGACCCTTTGAAGTCATATTGCATGGTACCCATTCCACGGGTCTCCACTCTCCAGCTTTAAGGGATTCTTCCTTCAGCTAAACCATGCATGTGGAACCCAGAGTATGATCAAACGTGTGATCGGGAGACGTGTTCAAATATGTCTCCGTTCTCGTCCCCTGGTACTCGGGTGCAACATTCCAGACGCTTTACTAACTCTCTCCCGACTTGGAGAGTCAGTGCCTTTAACCTCCTGTTTGGCCCAGTTTGCAATTTCTGCGGAAGATGAACAGGAATAGGGAGAACCAATGAGAGACTAGCTGGAGGTGTCTGGACGGGCAAATTTAACTCTCATTTCCCACCAGGAAGAGGAATTAAACAAAGGCTCAGCATGCCGTGCCGGAACTAGATTAGGGCCTGAAGCAATCCTGCGGTGTTGCGACCAGCTCACAAGAAACCGAGTTGAAGAAAGGAGCTCAGGGGCACTGTAATTCACAAACCTGCAGAGTTATAAATGACAGCTATCGTCCAAAAATATACTGAAGTCAGGCTGCCAAGAGGACTTGAAAGCGGGGCAGAATTGCAGGAAACCGATTTCAGGAGGTAGACTGGAATTGCATTTAAAGCATAGGAAAAGAGGCAGAACGTCCACAATGATGCACTTGGCCAAAAAGGGCGTATGCGTTTTTTCCTGAATATATTCAGGAAAAAACGCATACGCCCTTTTTGGCCAACCAAGCAAGCTTGCAAAGGAAATCTGCACTACAATGAAGTCTCACTTCCCCCCGGTCAAAAGGGTCATCTGAAAAAAGTGTAAAATCCAGAAAGGCAGGACAGGCCATGGAGAACTGGGAGCCTTGTTATGCTGATGGGCGGGATGTAAATTGCCAAGAGCCACTCGGGAGAAGTGTATGGTGTTTCCTGAAACATCTAAAAAACAAAGCAACAGAGCCTGGGGCACTTCCACTTATGGTCCTATAGCTTAGGGAAATTAAAATCAAAAAGACACAGCCACCCCAAAGTTTGGGACGGCTCGTTTACGGTACAAGTTCAATATCGCAGAAAGCGCAAAATGGATAAAGAAGTTGTGGTACTTACGTACAATGCAATATCACTCAGCAATGACATCTATGTCATCAGGCCCGTAGCAGCATATTGAGTGGATTCAGGTATGATGCTTCTAACTGAAATAAGTCACACAGAAAAAGAAACATCATAAGATATCACTAGTACACGGAATGTAAACTTGGCTACACAAGAACTGGATTACAAAACAGAACAGGGTCTCAAATTTAGAAAACCAACTTATGCTTGCTTAAGGGGAAAGGTGAGTTGGGGTGCTGCATAAAACCAGAGATTGAAATGAGCACAGATAACGTTCCTTAAGCCAAATATAGAATAGACAAGAGCTACTCCTTGCTCAACGAAATGGACTCAACACCCCATATTAAACGCCTAAGAATGTACCTGACTACTAAGTATCTTAAAACCTATGGATTGCTATGTCTCGGAAAGAGAATCAAGCATGTGTACAGGGGCATAAACGCAGCAGTGATAGGATTGGAGAGGTTCGGTGAGCAAATGAAGACCCTTTGAAGTCATATTGCATGGTACCCATTCCACGGGTCTCCACTCTCCAGCTTTAAGGGATTCTTCCTTCAGCTAAACCATGCATGTGGAACCCAGAGTATGATCAAACGTGTGATCGGGAGACGTGTTCAAATATGTCTCCATTCTCGTCCCCTGGTACTCGGGTGCAACATTCCAGACGCTTTACTAACACTCTCCCTACTTTGAGAGTCAGTGCCTTTAACCTCCTGTTTGGCCCAGTTTGCAATTTCTGCGGAAGATGAACCGGAATAGGGAGAACCAATGAGAGACTAGCTGGAGGTGTCTGGACGGGCAAATTTAACTCTCATTTCCCACCAGGAAGAGGAATTAACCAAAGGCTCAGCGTGCCGTGCCGGAACCAGATTAGGGCCTGAAGCAATCCTGCGGTGTTGCGGCCAGCTCACAAGAAAGCGAGTTGAAGAAAGGAGCTCAGGGGCACTGTAATTCACAAACCTGCAGAGTCATAAATGACAGCTATCGTCCAAAAATATACTGAAGTAAGGCTGCCAAGAGGACTTGAAAACGGGGCAGAATTGCAGGAAACCGATTTCAGGAGGTAGACTGGAATTGCATTTAAAGCATAGGAAAAGAGGCAGAACGCCGACAATGATGCACTTGGCCAAAAAGGGCGTATGCGTTTTTTCCTGAATATATTCAGGAAAAAACGCATACGCCCTTTTTGGACAACCAAGCAAGCTTGCAAAGGAAATCTGCACTACAATGAAGTCTCACTTCCCCCTGGTCAAAAGGGCCATCTGAAAACAGTGTAAAATCCAGAAAGGCAGGACAGGCCATGGAGAACGGGGAGCCTTGTTATGCTGATGGGCGGGATGTAAATTGCCAAGAGCCACTCGGGAGAAGTGTATGGTGTTTCCTGAAACATCTAAAAAACAAAGCAACAGAGCCTGGGGCACTTCCACTTATGGTCCTATAGCTTAGGGAAATTAAAATCAAAAAGACACAGTCACCCCAAAGTTTGGGACGGCTCTGTTTACAAGAACCTCGTTTACTGTACAAGTTCAATATCACAGAAAGTGAAAAATGGATAAAGAATTTGTGGTACTTACGTACAATGCAATATCACTCAGCAATGAAATCTATGTCATCAGGCCCATAGCAGCATAATGAGTGGATTCAGGTATGATGATTCTAACTGAAATAAGTCACACAGAAAAAGAAACATCATAAGATATCACTAATACACAGAATGTAAACTTGGCTACACAGGAACTGGATTACAAAACAGAACAGGGTCTCAAATTTAGAAAACCAACTTATGCTTGCTTAAGGGGAAAGGTGAGTTGGGGTGCTGCATAAAATCAGAGATTGAAATGAGCACAGATAACGTTCCTTAAGCCAAATATAGAATAGACAAGAGCTACTCCTTGCTCAACGAAATGGACTCAACACCCCATATTAAACGCCTAAGAATGTACCTGACTACTAAGTATCTTAAAACCTATGGATTGCTATGTCTCGGAAAGAGAATCAAGCATGTGTACAGGGGCATAAACGCAGCAGTGATAGGATTGGAGAGGTTCGGTGAGCAAATGAAGACCCTTTGAAGTCATATTGCATGGTACCCATTCCACGGGTCTCCACTCTCCAGCTTTAAGGGATTCTTCCTTCAGCTAAACCATGCATGTGGAACCCAGAGTATGATCAAACGTGTGATCGGGAGACGTGTTCAAATATGTCTCCATTCTCGTCCCCTGGTACTCGGGTGCAACATTCCAGACGCTTTACTAACACTCTCCCTACTTTGAGAGTCAGTGCCTTTAACCTCCTGTTTGGCCCAGTTTGCAATTTCTGCGGAAGATGAACCGGAATAGGGAGAACCAATGAGAGACTAGCTGGAGGTGTCTGGACGGGCAAATTTAACTCTCATTTCCCACCAGGAAGAGGAATTAACCAAAGGCTCAGCGTGCCGTGCCGGAACCAGATTAGGGCCTGAAGCAATCCTGCGGTGTTGCGGCCAGCTCACAAGAAAGCGAGTTGAAGAAAGGAGCTCAGGGGCACTGTAATTCACAAACCTGCAGAGTCATAAATGACAGCTATCGTCCAAAAATATACTGAAGTAAGGCTGCCAAGAGGACTTGAAAACGGGGCAGAATTGCAGGAAACCGATTTCAGGAGGTAGACTGGAATTGCATTTAAAGCATAGGAAAAGAGGCAGAACGCCGACAATGATGCACTTGGCCAAAAAGGGCGTATGCGTTTTTTCCTGAATATATTCAGGAAAAAACGCATACGCCCTTTTTGGACAACCAAGCAAGCTTGCAAAGGAAATCTGCACTACAATGAAGTCTCACTTCCCCCTGGTCAAAAGGGCCATCTGAAAACAGTGTAAAATCCAGAAAGGCAGGACAGGCCATGGAGAACGGGGAGCCTTGTTATGCTGATGGGCGGGATGTAAATTGCCAAGAGCCACTCGGGAGAAGTGTATGGTGTTTCCTGAAACATCTAAAAAACAAAGCAACAGAGCCTGGGGCACTTCCACTTATGGTCCTATAGCTTAGGGAAATTAAAATCAAAAAGACACAGTCACCCCAAAGTTTGGGACGGCTCTGTTTACAAGAACCTCGTTTACTGTACAAGTTCAATATCACAGAAAGTGAAAAATGGATAAAGAATTTGTGGTACTTACGTACAATGCAATATCACTCAGCAATGAAATCTATGTCATCAGGCCCATAGCAGCATAATGAGTGGATTCAGGTATGATGATTCTAACTGAAATAAGTCACACAGAAAAAGAAACATCATAAGATATCACTAATACACAGAATGTAAACTTGGCTACACAGGAACTGGATTACAAAACAGAACAGGGTCTCAAATTTAGAAAACCAACTTATGCTTGCTTAAGGGGAAAGGTGAGTTGGGGTGCTGCATAAAACCAGAGATTGAAATGAGCACAGATAAAGTTCCTTAAGCCAAATATGGAATAGACAAGAGCTACTCCTTGCTCAATGAAATGGACTCAACACCCCATATTAAACGCCTAAGAATGTACCTGACTACTAAGTATCTTAAAACCTATGGATTGCTATGACTCCGAAAGAGAATCAAGCGTGTGTACACTGGCATAAACGCAGCAGTGATAGGATTGGAGAGGTTCCGTGAGCAAATGAAGACCCCTTGAAGTCATATTGTATGGTACCCATTCCACGGGTCTCCACGTTCCAGCTTTAAGGGATTCTTCTTTCAGCTAAACCATGCCTGTGGAACCCAGAGTATGATCAAACGTGTGATCGGGAGACGTGTTCAAATATGTCTCCGTTCTCGTCCCCTGGTGCTCGGGTGCCACATTCCAGACACTTAACTAACACTCTCCCGACTTGGAGAGTCAGTGCCTTTAACCTCCTGTTTGGCCCAGTTTGCAATTTCTGCGGAAGATGAACAGGATTAGGGAGAACCAATGAGAGACTAGCTGGAGGTGTCTGGACGGGCAAATTTAACTCTCATTTCCCACCAGGAAGGGAATTAACCAAAGGCTCAGCGTGCCGTGCCGGAACCAGATTAGGGCCTGAAGCAATCCTGCGGTGTTGCGGCCAGCTCACAAGAAAGTGAGTTGAAGAAAGGAGCTCAGGGGCACTGTCATTCACAAACCTGCAGAGTTATAAATGACAGCTATTTTCCAAAAATATACTGAAGTAAGGCTGCCAAGAGGACTTGAAAGCGGGGCAGAATTGCAGGAAACCGATTTCAGGAGGTAGACTGGAATTGCATTTAAAGCATAGGAAAAGAGGCAGAACGTCGACAATGATGCACTTGGCCAAAAAGGGTGTATGTGTTTTTTCCTGAATATATTCAGGAAAAAACGCATACGCACCGTTTGGGCAACCAAGCAAGCTTGCAAAGGAAATCTGCACTACAATGAAGTCTCACTTCCCCCTGCTCAAAAGGGCCATCTGAAAAAAGTGTAAAATCCAGAAAGGCAGGACAGGCCATGGAGAACTGGGAGCCTTGTTATGATGATGGGCGGGATGTAAATTGCCAACAGCCACTGGGGAGAAGTGTATGGTGTTTCCTGAAACATCTAAAAAACAAAGCAACAGAGCCTGGGGCACGTCCACTTATGGTCCTATAGCTTACGGAAATTAAAATCAAAAAGACACAGCCACCCCAAAGTTTGGGACGGCTCGTTTACGGTACAAGTTCAATATCGCAGAAAGCGCAAAATGGATAAAGAAGTTGTGGTACTTACGTACAATGCAATATCACTCAGCAATGACATCTATGTCATCAGGCCCGTAGCAGCATAATGAGTGGATTCAGGTATGATGCTTCTAACTGAAATAAGTCACACAGAAAAAGAAACATCATAAGATATCACTAATACACGGAATGTAAACTTGGCTACACAAGAACTGGATTACAAAACAAAAGAGGGTCTCAAATTTAGAAAACCAACATATGCTTGCTTAAGGGGAAAGGTGAGTTGGGGTGCTGCATAAAACCAGAGATTGAAATGAGCACAGATAAAGTTCCTAAGCCAAATATGGAATAGAAACAGCTACTCCTTGCTCAACGAAATGGACTCAACACCCCATATTAAACGCCTAAGAATGTACCTGACTAGTAAGTAATTTAAAACCTATGGATTGCTATGTCTCCGAAAGAAAATCAAGCGTGTGTACAGGGGCATAAACGCAGCAGTGATAGGATTGGAGAGGTTCGGTGAGCAAATGAAGACCCTTTGAAGTCATATTGCATGGTACCCATTCCACGGGTCTCAACTCTCCAGGTTTAAGGGATTCTTCCTACAGCTAAAAGATGCATGTGGAATCCAGAGTATCATCAACCGTGTGAT
The DNA here is from genome assembly GCF_949774975.1 of Lagenorhynchus albirostris. Classification (NCBI taxonomy): domain Eukaryota; kingdom Metazoa; phylum Chordata; class Mammalia; order Artiodactyla; family Delphinidae; genus Lagenorhynchus; species Lagenorhynchus albirostris. The sequence goes on from NW_026783361.1 coordinate 130,607, forward strand.
CGGGAAACGTGTTCCAATATGTCTCAGTTCTCATCCCCTGGTAATCGGGTGCAACATTCCAGACGCTTTACTAACACTCTCTCGGTTTGGAGAGTCAGTGCCTTTAACCTCCTGTTTGGCCCAGTTTGCAATTTCTGCGGAAGATGAACAGGAATAGGGAGGACCAATGAGAGATTAGCTGGATGTGTCTGGACGGGCAAATTTAACTCTCATTTCCAACCAGGAAGAGGAATTAACCTAAGGGTCAGCGTGCCGTGCCGGAACCAGATTAGGGCCTGAAGCAATCTGTGGTGTTGCGGCCAGCTCACAAGAAAGCGACTTGAAGAAGGGAGCTCAGGGGCACTGTAATTCACAAACATGCAGAGTTATAAATGACAGCTATCGTCCAAAAATATACTGAAGTAAGGCTGCCAAGAGGACTTGAAAGCGGGGCAGAATTGCAGGAAACCGATTTCAGGAGGTAGGCTGGAATTGCATTTAAAGCATAGGAAAAGAGGCAGAACGTCGACAATGATGCACTTGGCCAAAAAGTGCGTATGCGTTTTTTCCTGAATATATTCAGGAAAAAACGCATACGCACTTTTTGGCCAACCAAGCAAGCTTGCAAAGGAAATCTGCACTACAATGAAGTCTCACTTCCCCCCGGTCAAAAGGGCCATCTGAAAAAAGTGTAAAATCCAGAAAGGCAGGACAGGCCATGGAGAACTGGGAGCCTTGTTATGCTGATGGGCGGGATGTAAATTGCCAACAGCCACTCGGGAGAAGTGTATGGTGTTTCCTGAAACATCTAAAAAACAAAGCAACAGAGCCTGGGGCACTTCCACTTATGGTCCTATAGCTTAGGGAAATTAAAATCAAAAAGACACAGCCACCCCAAAGTTTGGGACGGCTCTGTTTACAAGAACCTCATTTACGGTATAAGTTCAATATCACAGAAAGTGAAAAATGGATAAAGAAATTGTGGTACTTACGTACAATGCAATATCACTCAGCAATGACATCTATGTCATCAGTCCCGTAGCAGCATAATGAGTGGATTCAGGTATGATGCTTCTAACTGAAATAAGTCACACAGAAAAAGAAACATCATAAGATATCACTAATACACTGAATGTATACTTGGCTACACAAGAACTGGATTACAAAACAGAACAGGGTCTCAAATTTAGAAAACCAACTTATGCTTGCTTAAGGGGAAAGGTGAGTTGGGGTGCTGCATAAAACCAGAGATTGAAATTAGCACAGATACCGTTCCATAAGCCAAATATGGAATAAACAAGAGCTACTCCTTGCTCAACGAAATGGACTCAACACCCCATATTAAACGCCTAAGAATATACCTGACTAGTAAGTATCTTAAAACCTATGGATTGCTATGTCTCCAAAAGAGAATCAAGCATGTGTACACTGGCATAAAAGCAGCAGTGATAGGATTGGAGAGGTTCGGTGAGCAAATGAAGAACCTTTGAAGTCATATTGCATGGTACCCATTCCACGGGTCTCCACTCTCCAGCTTTAAGGGATTCTTCCTTCAGCTAAACCATGCATGTGGAACCCAGAGTATGATCAAACGTGTGCTCGGGAGACGTGTTCAAATATGTCTCCGTTCTCGTCCCCTGGTACTCGGGTGCAACATTCCAGACGCTTTACTAACACTCTCCCGACTTGGAGAGTCAGTGCCTTTAACCTCCTGTTTGGCCCAGTTTGCAATTTCTGCGGAAGATGAACAGGAATAGGGAGAACCAATGAGAGACTAGCTGGAGGTGTCTGGACGGGCAAATTTAACTCTCATTTCCCACCAGGAAGAGGAATTAACCAAAGGCTCAGCATGCCGTGCCGGTACCAGATTAGGGCCTGAAGCAATCCTGCGGTGCTGCGGCCAGCTCACAAGAAAGCGAGTTGAAGAAAGGAGCTCAGGGGCACTGTAATTCACAAACCTGCAGAGTTATAAATGACGGCTTTCGTCCAAAAATATACTGAAGTAAGGCTGCCAAGAGGACTTGAAAGCGGGGCAGAATTGCAGGAAACCGATTTCAGGAGGTAGGCTGTAATTGCATTTAAAGCATAGGAAAAGAGGCAGAACGTCCACAATGATGCACTTGGCCAAAAAGGGCGTATGCGTTTTTTCCTGAATATATTCAGGAAAAAACGCATACGCCCTTTTTGGCCACCAAGCAAGCTTGCAAAGGAAATCTGCACTACAATGAAGTCTCACTTCCCCCCGGTCAAAAGGGCCATGTGAAAAAAGTGTAGAATCCAGAAAGGCAGGACAGGCCATGGTGAACTGGGAGCATGGTTATGCTGATGGGTGGGATATAAATTGCCAACAGCCACACGGGAGAAGTGTATGGTGTTTCCTGAAACATCTAAAAAACAAAGCAACAGAGCCTAGGGCACTTCCACTTATGGTCCTATAGCTTAGGGAAATTAAAATCAAAAAGACACAGCCACCCCAAAGTTTGGGACGGCTCGTTTACAGTACAAGTTCAATATCGCAGAAAGCTCAAAATGGATAAAGAAGTTGTGGTACTTACTTACAATGCAATATCACTCAGCAATGACATCTATGTCATCAGGCCCGTAGCAGCATAAGGAGTGGATTCAGGTTGATGCTTCTAAGTGAAATAAGTCACACAGAAAAAGAAACATCATAAGATATCTCTAATACACGTAATGTAAACTTGCTACACAAGAACTGGATTACAAAACAAAACAGGGTCTCAAATGTAGAAAACCAACTTATGCTTGCTAAAGCGGAAATGTGAGTTGGGGTGCTGCATAAAACCAGAGATTGAAATGAGCACAGATAAAGTTCCTAAGCCAAATATGGAATAGAAACAGCTACTCCTTGCTCAACGAAATGGACTCAACACCCCATATTAAACGCCTAAGAATGTACCTGACTAGTAAGTAATTTAAAACCTATGGATTGCTATGTCTCCGAAAGAGAATCAAGCGTGTGTACAGGGGCATAAACGCAGCAGTGATAGGATTGGAGAGGTTCGGTGAGCAAATGAAGACCCTTTGAAGTCATATTGCATGGTACCCATTCCACGGGTCTCAACTCTCCAGGTTTAAGGGATTCTTCCTACAGCTAAAACATGCATGTGGAATCCAGAGTATCATCAACCGTGTGATCGGGAAACGTGTTCCAATATGTCTCAGTTCTCATCCCCTGGTACTCGGGTGCAACATTCCAGACGCTTTACTAACACTCTCCCGGTTTGGAGAGTCAGTGCCTTTAACCTCCTGTTTGGCCCAGTTTGCAATTTCTGCGGAAGATGAACAGGAATAGGGAGGACCAATGAGAGATTAGCTGGATGTGTCTGGACGGGCAAATTTAACTCTCATTTCCAACCAGGAAGAGGAATTAACCTAAGGGTCAGCGTGCCGTGCCGGAACCAGATTAGGGCCTGAAGCAATCTGAGGTGTTGCGGCCAGCTCACAAGAAAGCGACTTGAAGAAGGGTGCTCAGGGACACTGTAATTCACAAACATGCAGAGTTATAAATGACAGCTATCGTCCAAAAATGTACTGAAGTCAGGCTGCCAAGAGGACTTGAAAGCGGGGCAGAATTGCAGGAAACCGATTTCAGGAGGTAGGCTGGAATTGCATTTAAAGCATAGGAAAAGAGGCAGAACGTCGACAATGATGCACTTGGCCAAAAAGGGCGTAGTCGTTTTTTCCTGAATATATTCAGGAAAAAACGCATACGCACTTTTTGGCCAACCAAGCAAGCTTGCAAAGGAAATCTGCACTACAATGAAGTCTCACTTCCCCCCGGTCAAAAGGGCCATCTGAAAAAAGTGTAAAATCCAGAAAGGCAGGACAGGCCATGGAGAACTGGGAGCCTTGTTATGCTGATGGGCGGGATGTAAATTGCCAGCAGCCACTCTGGAGAAGTGTATGGTGTTTCCTGAAACATCTAAAAAACAAAGCAACAGAGCCTGGGGCACTTCCACTTATGGTCCTATAGCTTAGGGAAATTAAAATCAAAAAGACACAGCCACCCCAAAGTTTGGGACGGCTCTGTTTACAAGAACCTCATTTACGGTATAAGTTCAATATCACAGAAAGTGAAAAATGGATAAAGAAGTTGTGGTACTTACGTACAATGCAATATCACTCAGCAATGACATCTATGTCATCAGTCCCGTAGCAGCATAATGAGTGGATTCAGGTATGATGCTTCTAACTGAAATAAGTCACACAGAAAAAGAAACATCATAAGATATCACTAATACACTGAATGTATACTTGGCTACACAAGAACTGGATTACAAAACAGAACAGGGTCTCAAATTTAGAAAACCAACTTATGCTTGCTTAAGGGAAAGGTGAGTTGGGGTGCTGCATAAAACCAGAGATTGAAATTAGCACAGATACCGTTCCATAAGCCAAATATGGAATAAACAAGAGCTACTCCTTGCTCAACGAAATGGACTCAACACCCCATATTAAACGCCTAAGAATATACCTGACTAGTAAGTATCTTAAAACCTATGGATTGCTATGTCTCCAAAAGAGAATCAAGCATGTGTACACTGGCATAAAAGCAGCAGTGATAGGATTGGAGAGGTTCGGTGAGCAAATGAAGAACCTTTGAAGTCATATTGCATGGTACCCATTCCACGGGTCTCCACTCTCCAGCTTTAAGGGATTCTTCCTTCAGCTAAACCATGCATGTGGAACCCAGAGTATGATCAAACGTGTGCTCGGGAGACGTGTTCAAATATGTCTCCGTTCTCGTCCCCTGGTACTCGGGTGCAACATTCCAGACGCTTTACTAACACTCTCCCGACTTGGAGAGTCAGTGCCTTTAACCTCCTGTATGGCCCAGTTTGCAATTTCTGCGGAAGATGAACAGGAATAGGGAGAACCAATGAGAGACTAGCTGGAGGTGTCTGGACGGGCAAATTTAACTCTCATTTCCCACCAGGAAGAGGAATTAACCAAAGGCTCAGCGTGCCGTGCCGGTACCAGATTAGGGCCTGAAGCAATCCTACGGTGCTGCGGCCAGCTCACAAGAAAGCGAGTTGAAGAAAGGAGCTCAGGGGCACTGTAATTCACAAACCTGCAGAGTTATAAATGACGGCTTTCGTCCAAAAATATACTGAAGTAAGGCTGCCAAGAGGACTTGAAAGCGGGGCAGAATTGCAGGAAACCGATTTCAGGAGGTAGGCTGGAATTGCATTTAAAGCATAGGAAAAGAGGCAGAACGTCCACAATGATGCACTTGGCCAAAAAGGGCGTATGCGTTTTTTCCTGAATATATTCAGGAAAAAACGCATACGCCCTTTTTGGCCACCAAGCAAGCTTGCAAAGGAAATCTGCACTACAATGAAGTCTCACTTCCCCCCGGTCAAAAGGGCCATCTGAAAAAAGTGTAGAATCCAGAAAGGCAGGACAGGCCATGGAGAACTGGGAGCATGGTTATGCTGATGGGTGGGATATAAATTGCCAACAGCCACACGGGAGAAGTGTATGGTGTTTCCTGAAACATCTAAAAAACAAAGCAACAGAGCCTAGGGCACTTCCACTTATGGTCCTATAGCTTAGGGAAATTAAAATCAAAAAGACACAGCCACCCCAAAGTTTGGGACGGCTCGTTTACAGTACAAGTTCAATATCGCAGAAAGCGCAAAATGGATAAAGAAGTTGTGGTACTTACTTACAATGCAATATCACTCAGCAATGACATCTATGTCATCAGGCCCGTAGCAGCATAAGGAGTGGATTCAGGTTGATGCTTCTAACTGAAATAAGTCACACAGAAAAAGAAACATCATAAGATATCACTACTACACAGAATGTAAACTTGGCTACACAAGAACTGGATTAAAATACAGAACAGGGTCTCAAATTTAAAAAAACCAACTTATGCTTGCTTAAGGGGAAAGGTGAGTTGGGGTGCTACATAAAACCAGAGATTGAAATGAGCACAGATAAAGTTCCTTAAGCCAAATATGGAATAGACAAGAGCTACTCCTTGCTCAACGAAATGGACTCAACACCCCATATTAAACGCCTAAGTATGTACCTGTCTAGTAAGTATCTTAAAACCTATGGATTGCTATGTCTCCGAAAGAAAATCAAGAGTGTGCACAGGAGCATAAACGCAGCAGTGATAGGATTGGAGAGGTTCGGTGAGCAAATGAAGACCCTTTGAAGTCATATTGCATGGTACCCATTCCACGGGTCTCAACTCTCCAGGTTGAAAGGATTCTTCCTTCAGCTAAAACATGCATGTGAACCCAGAGTATGATCAACCGTGTGATCGGGAGACGTGTTCCAATATGTCTCAGTTCTCGTCCCCTGGTACTCGGGTGCAACATTCCAGACGCTTTACTAACTCTCTCCCGACTTGGAGAGTCAGTGCCTTTAACCTCCTGTTTGGCCCAGATTGCAATTTCTGCGGAAAATGAACAGGAATAGGGAGAACCAATGAGAGACTAGCTGGAAGTGTCTGGACGGGCAAATTTAACTCTCATTTCCCACCAGGAAGAGGAATTAACCTAAGGGTTAGCGTGCCGTGCCAGAACCAGATTAGGGCCTGAAGCAATCTGTGGTGTTGAGGCGAGCTCACAACAAAGCGACTTGAAGAAAGGAGCTCAGGGGCACTGTAATTCACAAACCTGCAGAGTTATAAATGACAGCTATCGTCCAAAAATATACTGAAGTAAGGCTGCCAAGAGGACATGAAAGTGGGGCAGAATTGCAGGAAACCGATTTCAGGAGGTAGACTGGAATTGCATTTAAAGCATAGGAAAAGAGGCAGGACGTCCACAATGATGCACTTGGCCAAAAAGGGCGTATGCGTTTTTTCCTGAATATATTCAGGAAAAAACGCATACGCCCTTTTTGGCCAACCAAGCAAGCTTGCAAAGGAAATCTGCACTACAATGAAGTCTCAATTCCCCCCTGTCAAAAGGGCCATCTGAAAAAAGTGTAGAATCCAGAAAGGCAGGACAGGCCATGGAGAACTGGGAGCATTGTTATGCTGATGGGTGGGATATAAATTGTCAACAGCCACTCGGGAGAAGTGTATGGTGTTTCCTGAACATCTAAAAAACAAAGCAACAGAGCCTAGGGCACATCCACTTATGGTCCTATAGATTAGGGAAATTAAATTCAAAAAGACACAGCCACCCCAAAATTTGGGACGGCTCTGTTTACAAGAACCTCGTTTACGGTACAAGTTCAATATCGCAGAAAGTGAAAAATGGATAAAGAAGTTGTGGTACTTACGTACAATGCAATATCACTCAGCAATGAAATCTATGTCATCAGGCCCGTAGCAGCATAATGAGTGGATTCAGGTATGATGATTCTAACTGAAATAAATCACAAAGAAAAAGAAACATCATAAGATATCACTAATACACAGAATGTAAACTTGGCTACACAGGAACTGGATTACAAAACATAACAGGGTCCCAAATTTAGAAAACCAACTTATGCTTGCTTAAGGGGAAAGGTGAGTTGGGGTGCTGCATAAAACCAGAGATTGAAATGAGCACAGATAAAGTTCCTTAAGCCAAATATGGAATAGACAAGAGCTACTCCTTACTCAACGAAATGGACTCAACACCCCATATTAAACGCCTAAGGATGTACCTGACTAGTAAGTATCTTAAAACCTATGGATTGCTATGTCTCCGAAAGAGAATCAAGCGTGTTTACACTGGCATAAACGCAGCAGTGATAGGATTGGAAAGGTTCGGTGAGCAAATGAAGACCCTTTGAAGTCATATTGCATGGTACCCATTCCAAGGGTCTCCACTCTCCAGCTTTAAGGGATTCTTCCTTCAGCTAAACCATGCATGTGGAACCCAGAGTATGATCAAACGTGTGATCGGGAGACGTGTTCAAATATGTCTCCGTTCTCGTCCCCTGGTACTCGGGTGTAACATTCCAGACGCTTTACTAAAACTCTCCCGACTTGGAGAGTCAGTGCCTTTAACCTCCTGTTTGGCCCAGTTTGCAATTTCTGAGGAAGATGAACAGGAATAGGGAGAACCAATGAGAGACTAGCTGGAGGTGTCTGGACGGGCAAATTTAACTCTCCTTTCCCACCAGGAAGAGGAATTAACCAAAGGCTCAGCGTGCCGTGCCGGAACCAGATTAGGGCCTGACGCAATCCTGCGGTGTTGCGGGCAGCACACAAGAAAGAGAGTTGAAGAAAGGAGCTCAGGGGCACTGTAATTCATAAACCTGCAGAGTTATAAATGACAGCTATCATCCAAAAATATACTGAACTCAGGCTGCCAAGAGGACTTGAAAGCGGGGCAGAATTGCAGGAAACCGATTTCACGAGGTAGACTGGAATTGCATTTAAAGCATAGGAAAAGAGGCAGAACGTCCACAATGATGCACTTGGTCAAAAAGGGCGTATGCGTTTTTTCCTGAATATATTCAGGAAAAAACGCATACGCCCTTTTTGGCCAACCAAGCAAGCTTGCAAAGGAAATCTGCACTACAATGAAGTCTCACTGCCCCCTGGTCAAAAGGGCCATCTGAAAAAAGTGTAAAATCCAGAAAGGCAGGACAGGCCATGGAGAACTGGGAGCCTTGTTATGCTGATGGGCGGGATGTAAGTTGCCAACAGCCACTCGGGAGAAGTGTATGGTGTTTCCTGAAACATCTAAAAAACAAAGCAACAGAGCCTGGGGCACTTCCACTTATGGTCCTTTAGCTTAGGGAAATTAAAATCAAAACGACACAGCCGCCCGAAAGTTTGGGACGGCTCTGTTTACAAAAACCTCTTTTACGGTACATGTTCAATATCGCAGAAAGTGAAAAATGGATAAAGAAGTTGTGGTACTTATGTACAATGCAATATCACTCAGCAATGACATCTATGTCATCAGGCCCGTAGCAGCAGAATGAGTGGATTCAGGTATGATGATTTTAACTGAAATAAGTCACACAGAAAAAGAAACATCATAAGATATCACTAATACACGCAATGTAAAATTGGCAACACAGGAACTGAATTACAAAACAGAACAGGGTCTCAAATTTAGAAAACCAACTTATGCTTGCTTAAGGGGAAAGGTGAGTTGGGGTGCTGCATAAAACCAGAGATTGAAATGAGCACAGATAAAGTTCCTTAAGCCAAATATGGAATAGACAAGAGCTACTCCTTGCTCAACGAAATGGACTCAACACCCCATATTAAACGCCTAAGAATGTACCTGACTAGTAAGTATCTTAAAACCTATGGACTGCTTTGTCTCCGAAAGAGAATCAAGCGTGTGTACACTGGCATAAACGCAGCAGTGATAGGATTGGAGAGGTTCGGTGAGCAAATGAAGACCCTTTGAAGTCATATTGCATGGTACCCATTCCACGTGTCTCAACTCTCCAGCTTTAAGGGATTCTTCCTTCAGCTAAACCATGCATGTGGAACCCAGAGTATGATAAAACTTGTGATCAGGAGACGTGTTCCAATATGTTCCGTTCTCGTCCCCTGGTACTCAGGTGCAACATTCCAGACGCATTACTAACACTCTCCTGACTTGGAGAGTCAGTGCCTTTAACCTCCTGTTTGGCCCAGTTTGCAATTTCTGCAGAAGATGAACAGGAATAGGGAGAACCAATGAGAGACTAGCTGGAGGTGTCTGGACGGGCAAATTTAACTCTCATTTCCCACCAGGAAGAGGAATTAACCAAAGGCTCAGCGTGCCGTGCCAGAACCAGATTAGGGCCTGAAGCAATCCTGCGGTGTTGCGGCCAGCTCACAAGAAAGCGAGTTGAAGAAAGGAGCTCGGGGCACTGTAATTCACAAACCTGCAGAGTTATAAATGACAGCCATCGTTCAAAAATATACTGAAGTCAGGCTGCCAAGAGGACTTGAAAGCGGGGCAGAATTGCAGGAAACCGATTTCAGGAGGTAGACTGGAATTGCATTAATAGCAAAGAAAAGAGGCAAAACTTCGACAATGATGCACTTGGCCAAAAAGGGCGTATGCGTTTTTTCCTGAATATATTCAGGAAAAAACGCATACGCACTTTTTGGACAACCAAGCAAGCTTGCAAAGGAAATCTGCACTACAATGAAGTCTCACTTCCCCCTGGTCAAAAGGGCCATCGGAAAAAAGTGTAAAATCCAGAAAGGCAGGACAGGCCATGGAGAACTGGGAGCCTTGTTATGCTGATGGGCGGGATGTAAATTGCCAACAGCCACTCGGGAGAAGTGTGTGGTGTTTCCTGAAACATCTAAAAAAAAGAAACAGAGCCTGGGGCACTTCCACTTATGGTCCTATAGCTTAGGGAAATTAAAATCAAAAAGACACAGCCACCCCAAAGTTTGGGACGGCTCATTTACAGTACAAGTTCAATATCGCAGAAAGCGCAAAATGGATAAAGAAGTTGTGGTACTTACGTACAATGCAATATCACTCAGCAATGAAATCTATGTCATCAGGCCCGTAGCAGCATAATGAGTGGATTCAGGTATGATGATTCTAACTGAAATAAATCACAAAGAAAAAGAAACATCATAAGATATCACTAATACACAGAATGTAAACTTGGCTACACAGGAACTGGATTACAAAACAGAACAGGGTCTCAAATTCAGAAAACCAACTTATGCTTGCTTAAGGGGAAAGGTGAGTTGGGGTGCTACATAAAACCAGAGATTGAAATGAGCACAGATAAAGTTCCTTAAGCCAAATATGGAATAGACCAGAGCTACTCCTTACTCAACGAAATGGACTCAACACCCCATATTAAACGCCTAAGAATGTACCTGACTAGTAAGTATCTTAAAACCTATGGATTGCTATGTCTCCGAAAGAGAATCAAGCGTGTGTACACTGGCATAAACGCAGCAGTGATAGGATTGGAGAGGTTCGGTGAGCAAATGAAGACCCTTTGAAGTCATATTGCATGGTACCCATTCCACGGGTCTCCAGTCTCCAGGTTTAAGAGATTCTTCCTTCAGCTAAACCATGCATGTGGAACCCAGAGTATGATCAAACGTGTGATCGGGAGACGTGTTCAAATATGTCTCCGTTCTCGTCCCCTGGTACTCGGGTGCAACATTCCAGACGCTTTACTAACACTCTCCCGACTTGGAGAGTCAGTGCCTTTAACCTCCTGTTTGGCCCAGATTGAAATTTCTGCGGAAGATGAACAGGAATAGGGAGAACCAATGAGAGACTAGCTGGAGGTGTCTGGACGGGCAAATTTAACTCTCCTTTCCCACCAGGAAGAGGAATTAACCAAAGGCTCAGCGTGCCGTGCCGGAACCAGATTAGGGCCTGACGCAATCCTGCGGTGTTGTGGGCAGCACACAAGAAAGAGAGTTGAAGAAAGGAGCTCAGGGGCACTGTAATTCACAAACCTGCAGAGTTATAAATGACAGCTATCGTCCAAAAATATACTGAACTCAGGCTGCCAAGAGGACTTGAAAGCGGGGCAGAATTGCAGGAAACCGATTTCAGGAGGTAGACTGGAATTGCATTAATAGCATAGGAAAAGAGGCAGAACGTCCACAATGATGCACTTGGCCAAAAAGGGCGTATGCGTTTTTTCCTGAATATATTCAGGAAAAAACGCATACGCCCTTTTTGGCCAACCAAGCAAGCTTGCAAAGGAAATCTGCACTACAATGAAGTCTCACTTCCCCCCGGCCAAAAGGGCCATCTGAAAAAAGTGTAAAATCCAGAAAGGCAGGACAGGCCATGGAGAACTGGGAGCCTTGTTATGCTGATGGGCGGGATGTAAGTTGCCAACAGCCAGTCGGGAGAAGTGTATGGTGTTTCCTGAAACATCTAAAAAACAAAGCATCAGAGCCTAGGGCACTTCCACTTATAGTCCTATAGCTTAGGGAAATTAAAACAAAAAGACACAGCCACCCCAAAGTTTGGGACGGCTCGTTTACGGTACAAGTTCAATATCGCAGAAAGCGCAAAATGGATAAAGAAGTTGTGGTACTTACGTACAATGCAATATCACTCAGCAATGACATCTATGCCATCAGGCCCGTAGCAGCATAATGAGTGGATTCAGGTATGATGCTTCCAACTGAAATAAGTCACACAGAAAAAGAAACATCATAAGATATCACTAATACACGGAATGTAAACTTGGCTACACAAGAACTGGATTACAAAACAGAACAGGGTCTCAAATTTAGAAAACCAACTTATGCTTGCTTAAGGGGAAAGGTGAGTTGGGGTGCTGCATAAAACCAGAGATTGAAATGAGCACAGATAAAGTTCCTTAAGCCAAATATGGAATAGACAAGAGCTACTCCTGCTCAACGAAATGGACTCAACACCCCATATTAAACGCCTAAGAATGTACCTGACTAGTAAGTATCTTAAAACCTATGGATTGCTATGTCTCTGAAAGAGAATCAAGCATGTGTACACTGGCATAAACGCAGCAGTGATAGGATTGGAGAGGTTCGGTGAGCAAATGAAGACCCTTTGAAGTCATATTGCATGGTACCCATTCCACGGGTCTCCACTCTCCAGCTTTAAGGGATTCTTCCTTCAGCTAAACCATGCATGTGGAACCCAGAGTATGATCAAACTTGGGATCAGGAGACGTGTTCCAATATGTCTCCGTTCTCGTCCCCTGGTACTCAGGTGCAACATTCCAGACGCATTACTAACACTCTCCCGACTTGGAGAGTCAGTGCCTTTAACCTCCTGTATGGCCCAGTTTGCAATTTCTGCGGAAGATGAACAAGAATAGGGAGAACCAATGAGAGACTAGCTGGAGGTGTCTGGATGGGCAAATTTAACTCTCATTTCCCACCAGGAAGAGGAATTAACCAAAGGCTCAGCGTGCCGTACCGGAACCAGATTAGGGCCTGAAGCAATCCTGCGGTCTTGCGGCCAGCTCACAAGAAAGCGAGTTGAAGAAAGAAGCTCAGGGGCACTGTAATTCACAAACCTGCAGAGTTATAAATGACAGCTATCGTCCAAAAATATACTGAAGTCAGGCTGCCAAGAGGACTTGAAAGCGGGGCAGAATTGCAGGAAACCGATTTCACGAGGTAGACTGGAATTGCATTTAAAGCATAGGAAAAGAGGCAGAACGTCGACAATGATGCACTTGGCCAAAAAGGGCGTATGCGTTTTTTCCTGAATATATTCAGGAAAAAACGCATACGCCCTTTTTGGCCAACCAAGCAAGCTTGCAAAGGAAATCTGCACTACAATGAAGTCTCACTTCCCCCTGGTCAAAAGGGCCATCTGAAAAAAGTGTAAAATCCAGAAAGGCAGGACAGGCCATGGAGAACTGGGAGCCTTGTTATGCTGATGGGCGGGATGTAAATTGCCAACAGCCACTCAGGAGAAGTGTATGGTGTTTCCTGAAACATCTAAAAAACAAAGAAACAGAGCCTGGGGCACTTCCACTAATCGTCCTATAGCTTAGGGAAATTAAAATCAAAAAGACACAGCCACCCCAAAGTTTGGGACGGCTCGTTTACGGTACAAGTTCAATATCGCAGAAAGCGCAAAATGCATAAAGAAGTTGTGGTACTTACGTACAATGCAATATCACTCAACAATGACATCTATGTCATCAGGCCCGTAGCAGCATAATGAGTGGATTCAGGTATGATGCTTCCAACTGAAATAAGTCACACAGAAAAAGAAACATCATAAGATATCACTAATACACGGAATGTAAACTTGGCTACACAAGAACTGGATTACAAAACAAAACAGCGTCTCAAATTTAGAAAACCATCTTATGCTTGCTTAAGGGGAAAGGTGAGTTGGGGTGCTGCATAAAACCAGAGATTGAAATGAGCACAGATAAAGTTCCTTAAGCCAAATATGGAATAGACAAGAGCTACTCCTGCTCAACGAAATGGACTCAACACCCCATATTAAACGCCTAAGAATGTACCTGACTAGTAAGTATCTTAAAACCTATGGATTGCTATGTCTCCGAAAGAAAATCAAGCGTGTGTACAGGGGCATAAACGCAGCAGTGATAGGATTGGAGAGGTTCGGTGAGCAAATGAAGACCCTTTGAAGTCATATTGCATGGTACACATTCCACGGGTCTCAACTCTCCAGGTTTAAGGGATTCTTCCTTCAGCTAAACCATGCATGTGGAACCCAGAGTATGATCAACCGTGTGATCGGGAGACGTGTTCCAATATGTCTCCGTTCTCGTCCCCTGGTACTCGGGTGCAACATTCCAGATGCTTTACTAACTCTCTCCCGACTTGGAGAGTCAGTGCCTTTAACCTCCTGTTTGGCCCAGTTTGCAATTTCTGCGGAAGATGGACAGGAATAGGGAGAACCAATAAGAGACTAGCTGGAAGTGTCTGGACGGGCAAATTTAACTCTCATTTCCCACCAGGAAGGGAATTAACCAAAGGCTCAGCGTGCCGTGCCGGAACCAGATTAGGGCCTGAAGCAATCCTGCGGTGTTGCGGCCAGCTCACAAGAAAGTGAGTTGAAGAAAGGAGCTCAGGGGCACTGTCATTCACAAACCTGCAGAGTTATAAATGACAGCTATTTTCCAAAAATATACTGAAGTAAGGCTGCCAAGAGGACTTGAAAGCGGGGCAGAATTGCAGGAAACCGATTTCAGGAGGTAGACTGGAATTGCATTTAAAGCATAGGAAAAGAGGCAGAACGTCGACAATGATGCACTTGGCCAAAAAGGGTGTATGTGTTTTTTCCTGAATATATTCAGGAAAAAACGCATACGCACCGTTTGGGCAACCAAGCAAGCTTGCAAAGGAAATCTGCACTACAATGAAGTCTCACTTCCCCCTGCTCAAAAGGGCCATCTGAAAAAAGTGTAAAATCCAGAAAGGCAGGACAGGCCATGGAGAACTGGGAGCCTTGTTATGATGATGGGCGGGATGTAAATTGCCAACAGCCACTGGGGAGAAGTGTATGGTGTTTCCTGAAACATCTAAAAAACAAAGCAACAGAGCCTGGGGCACGTCCACTTATGGTCCTATAGCTTAGGGAAATTAAAATCAAAAAGACACAGCCACCCCAAAGTTTGGGACGGCTCGTTTACGGTACAAGTTCAATATCGCAGAAAGCGCAAAATGGATAAAGAAGTTGTGGTACTTACGTACAATGCAATATCACTCAGCAATGACATCTATGTCATCAGGCCCGTAGCAGCATAATGAGTGGATTCAGGTATGATGCTTCTAACTGAAATAAGTCACACAGAAAAAGAAACATCATAAGATATCACTAATACACGGAATGTAAACTTGGCTACACAAGAACTGGATTACAAAACAAAAGAGGGTCTCAAATTTAGAAAACCAACATATGCTTGCTTAAGGGGAAAGGTGAGTTGGGGTGCTGCATAAAACCAGAGATTGAAATGAGCACAGATAAAGTTCCTAAGCCAAATATGGAATAGAAACAGCTACTCCTTGCTCAACGAAATGGACTCAACACCCCATATTAAACGCCTAAGAATGTACCTGACTAGTAAGTAATTTAAAACCTATGGATTGCTATGTCTCCGAAAGAAAATCAAGCGTGTGTACAGGGGCATAAACGCAGCAGTGATAGGATTGGAGAGGTTCGGTGAGCAAATGAAGACCCTTTGAAGTCATATTGCATGGTACCCATTCCACGGGTCTCAACTCTCCAGGTTTAAGGGATTCTTCCTACAGCTAAAACATGCATGTGGAATCCAGAGTATCATCAACCGTGTGATCGGGAAACGTGTTCCAATATGTCTCAGTTCTCATCCCCTGGTAATCGGGTGCAACATTCCAGACGCTTTACTAACACTCTCTCGGTTTGGAGAGTCAGTGCCTTTAACCTCCTGTTTGGCCCAGTTTGCAATTTCTGCGGAAGATGAACAGGAATAGGGAGGACCAATGAGAGATTAGCTGGATGTGTCTGGACGGGCAAATTTAACTCTCATTTCCAACCAGGAAGAGGAATTAACCTAAGGGTCAGCGTGCCGTGCCGGAACCAGATTAGGGCCTGAAACAATCTGTGGTGTTGCGGCCAGCTCACAAGAAAGCGACTTGAAGAAGGGAGCTCAGGGGCACTGTAATTCACAAACATGCAGAGTTATAAATGACAGCTATCGTCCAAAAATATACTGAAGTCAGGCTGCCAAGAGGACTTGAAAGCGGGGCAGAATTGCAGGAAACCGATTTCAGGAGGTAGGCTGGAATTGCATTTAAAGCATAGGAAAAGAGGCAGAACGTCGACAATGATGCACTTGGCCAAAAAGTGCGTATGCGTTTTTTCCTGAATATATTCAGGAAAAAACGCATACGCACTTTTTGGCCAACCAAGCAAGCTTGCAAAGGAAATCTGCACTACAATGAAGTCTCACTTCCCCCCGGTCAAAAGGGCCATCTGAAAAAAGTGTAAAATCCAGAAAGGCAGGACAGGCCATGGAGAACTGGGAGCCTTGTTATGCTGATGGGCGGGATGTAAATTGCCAACAGCCACTCGGGAGAAGTGTATGGTGTTTCCTGAAACATCTAAAAAACAAAGCAACAGAGCCTGGGGCACTTCCACTTATGGTCCTATAGCTTAGGGAAATTAAAATCAAAAAGACACAGCCACCCCAAAGTTTGGGACGGCTCTGTTTACAAGAACCTCATTTACGGTATAAGTTCAATATCACAGAAAGTGAAAAATGGATAAAGAAATTGTGGTACTTACGTACAATGCAATATCACTCAGCAATGACATCTATGTCATCAGTCCCGTAGCAGCATAATGAGTGGATTCAGGTATGATGCTTCTAACTGAAATAAGTCACACAGAAAAAGAAACATCATAAGATATCACTAATACACTGAATGTATACTTGGCTACACAAGAACTGGATTACAAAACAGAACAGGGTCTCAAATTTAGAAAACCAACTTATGCTTGCTTAAGGGGAAAGGTGAGTTGGGGTGCTGCATAAAACCAGAGATTGAAATTAGCACAGATACCGTTCCATAAGCCAAATATGGAATAAACAAGAGCTACTCCTTGCTCAACGAAATGGACTCAACACCCCATATTAAACGCCTAAGAATATACCTGACTAGTAAGTATCTTAAAACCTATGGATTGCTATGTCTCCAAAAGAGAATCAAGCATGTGTACACTGGCATAAAAGCAGCAGTGATAGGATTGGAGAGGTTCGGTGAGCAAATGAAGAACCTTTGAAGTCATATTGCATGGTACCCATTCCACGGGTCTCCACTCTCCAGCTTTAAGGGATTCTTCCTTCAGCTAAACCATGCATGTGGAACCCAGAGTATGATCAAACGTGTGCTCGGGAGACGTGTTCAAATATGTCTCCGTTCTCGTCCCCTGGTACTCGGGTGCAACATTCCAGACGCTTTACTAACACTCTCCCGACTTGGAGAGTCAGTGCCTTTAACCTCCTGTTTGGCCCAGTTTGCAATTTCTGCGGAAGATGAACAGGAATAGGGAGAACCAATGAGAGACTAGCTGGAGGTGTCTGGACGGGCAAATTTAACTCTCATTTCCCACCAGGAAGAGGAATTAACCAAAGGCTCAGCATGCCGTGCCGGTACCAGATTAGGGCCTGAAGCAATCCTGCGGTGCTGCGGCCAGCTCACAAGAAAGCGAGTTGAAGAAAGGAGCTCAGGGGCACTGTAATTCACAAACCTGCAGAGTTATAAATGACGGCTTTCGTCCAAAAATATACTGAAGTAAGGCTGCCAAGAGGACTTGAAAGCGGGGCAGAATTGCAGGAAACCGATTTCAGGAGGTAGGCTGTAATTGCATTTAAAGCATAGGAAAAGAGGCAGAACGTCCACAATGATGCACTTGGCCAAAAAGGGCGTATGCGTTTTTTCCTGAATATATTCAGGAAAAAACGCATACGCCCTTTTTGGCCACCAAGCAAGCTTGCAAAGGAAATCTGCACTACAATGAAGTCTCACTTCCCCCCGGTCAAAAGGGCCATGTGAAAAAAGTGTAGAATCCAGAAAGGCAGGACAGGCCATGGTGAACTGGGAGCATGGTTATGCTGATGGGTGGGATATAAATTGCCAACAGCCACACGGGAGAAGTGTATGGTGTTTCCTGAAACATCTAAAAAACAAAGCAACAGAGCCTAGGGCACTTCCACTTATGGTCCTATAGCTTAGGGAAATTAAAATCAAAAAGACACAGCCACCCCAAAGTTTGGGACGGCTCGTTTACAGTACAAGTTCAATATCGCAGAAAGCTCAAAATGGATAAAGAAGTTGTGGTACTTACTTACAATGCAATATCACTCAGCAATGACATCTATGTCATCAGGCCCGTAGCAGCATAAGGAGTGGATTCAGGTTGATGCTTCTAACTGAAATAAGTCACACAGAAAAAGAAACATCATAAGATATCTCTAATACACGTAATGTAAACTTGCTACACAAGAACTGGATTACAAAACAGAACAGGGTCTCAAATGTAGAAAACCAACTTATGCTTGCTAAAGCGGAAATGTGAGTTGGGGTGCTGCATAAAACCAGAGATTGAAATGAGCACAGATAAAGTTCCTAAGCCAAATATGGAATAGAAACAGCTACTCCTTGCTCAACGAAATGGACTCAACACCCCATATTAAACGCCTAAGAATGTACCTGACTAGTAAGTAATTTAAAACCTATGGATTGCTATGTCTCCGAAAGAGAATCAAGCGTGTGTACAGGGGCATAAACGCAGCAGTGATAGGATTGGAGAGGTTCGGTGAGCAAATGAAGACCCTTTGAAGTCATATTGCATGGTACCCATTCCACGGGTCTCAACTCTCCAGGTTTAAGGGATTCTTCCTACAGCTAAAACATGCATGTGGAATCCAGAGTATCATCAACCGTGTGATCGGGAAACGTGTTCCAATATGTCTCAGTTCTCATCCCCTGGTACTCGGGTGCAACATTCCAGACGCTTTACTAACACTCTCCCGGTTTGGAGAGTCAGTGCCTTTAACCTCCTGTTTGGCCCAGTTTGCAATTTCTGCGGAAGATGAACAGGAATAGGGAGGACCAATGAGAGATTAGCTGGATGTGTCTGGACGGGCAAATTTAACTCTCATTTCCAACCAGGAAGAGGAATTAACCTAAGGGTCAGCGTGCCGTGCCGGAACCAGATTAGGGCCTGAAGCAATCTGTGGTGTTGCGGCCAGCTCACAAGAAAGCGACTTGAAGAAGGGTGCTCAGGGACACTGTAATTCACAAACATGCAGAGTTATAAATGACAGCTATCGTCCAAAAATGTACTGAAGTCAGGCTGCCAAGAGGACTTGAAAGCGGGGCAGAATTGCAGGAAACCGATTTCAGGAGGTAGGCTGGAATTGCATTTAAAGCATAGGAAAAGAGGCAGAACGTCGACAATGATGCACTTGGCCAAAAAGGGCGTATGCGTTTTTTCCTGAATATATTCAGGAAAAAACGCATACGCACTTTTTGGCCAACCAAGCAAGCTTGCAAAGGAAATCTGCACTACAATGAAGTCTCACTTCCCCCCGGTCAAAAGGGCCATCTGAAAAAAGTGTAAAATCCAGAAAGGCAGGACAGGCCATGGAGAACTGGGAGCCTTGTTATGCTGATGGGCGGGATGTAAATTGCCAGCAGCCACTCTGGAGAAGTGTATGGTGTTTCCTGAAACATCTAAAAAACAAAGCAACAGAGCCTGGGGCACTTCCACTTATGGTCCTATAGCTTAGGGAAATTAAAATCAAAAAGACACAGCCACCCCAAAGTTTGGGACGGCTCTGTTTACAAGAACCTCATTTACGGTATAAGTTCAATATCACAGAAAGTGAAAAATGGATAAAGAAGTTGTGGTACTTACGTACAATGCAATATCACTCAGCAATGACATCTATGTCATCAGTCCCGTAGCAGCATAATGAGTGGATTCAGGTATGATGCTTCTAACTGAAATAAGTCACACAGAAAAAGAAACATCATAAGATATCACTAATACACTGAATGTATACTTGGCTACACAAGAACTGGATTACAAAACAGAACAGGGTCTCAAATTTAGAAAACCAACTTATGCTTGCTTAAGGGAAAGGTGAGTTGGGGTGCTGCATAAAACCAGAGATTGAAATTAGCACAGATACCGTTCCATAAGCCAAATATGGAATAAACAAGAGCTACTCCTTGCTCAACGAAATGGACTCAACACCCCATATTAAACGCCTAAGAATATACCTGACTAGTAAGTATCTTAAAACCTATGGATTGCTATGTCTCCAAAAGAGAATCAAGCATGTGTACACTGGCATAAAAGCAGCAGTGATAGGATTGGAGAGGTTCGGTGAGCAAATGAAGAACCTTTGAAGTCATATTGCATGGTACCCATTCCACGGGTCTCCACTCTCCAGCTTTAAGGGATTCTTCCTTCAGCTAAACCATGCATGTGGAACCCAGAGTATGATCAAACGTGTGCTCGGGAGACGTGTTCAAATATGTCTCCGTTCTCGTCCCCTGGTACTCGGGTGCAACATTCCAGACGCTTTACTAACACTCTCCCGACTTGGAGAGTCAGTGCCTTTAACCTCCTGTATGGCCCAGTTTGCAATTTCTGCGGAAGATGAACAGGAATAGGGAGAACCAATGAGAGACTAGCTGGAGGTGTTTGGACGGGCAAATTTAACTCTCATTTCCCACCAGGAAGAGGAATTAACCAAAGGCTCAGCGTGCCGTGCCGGTACCAGATTAGGGCCTGAAGCAATCCTACGGTGCTGCGGCCAGCTCACAAGAAAGCGAGTTGAAGAAAGGAGCTCAGGGGCACTGTAATTCACAAACCTGCAGAGTTATAAATGACGGCTTTCGTCCAAAAATATACTGAAGTAAGGCTGCCAAGAGGACTTGAAAGCGGGGCAGAATTGCAGGAAACCGATTTCAGGAGGTAGGCTGGAATTGCATTTAAAGCATAGGAAAAGAGGCAGAACGTCCACAATGATGCACTTGGCCAAAAAGGGCGTATGCGTTTTTTCCTGAATATATTCAGGAAAAAACGCATACGCCCTTTTTGGCCACCAAGCAAGCTTGCAAAGGAAATCTGCACTACAATGAAGTCTCACTTCCCCCCGGTCAAAAGGGCCATGTGAAAAAAGTGTAGAATCCAGAAAGGCAGGACAGGCCATGGAGAACTGGGAGCATGGTTATGCTGATGGGTGGGATATAAATTGCCAACAGCCACACGGGAGAAGTGTATGGTGTTTCCTGAAACATCTAAAAAACAAAGCAACAGAGCCTAGGGCACTTCCACTTATGGTCCTATAGCTTAGGGAAATTAAAATCAAAAAGACACAGCCACCCCAAAGTTTGGGACGGCTCGTTTACAGTACAAGTTCAATATCGCAGAAAGCGCAAAATGGATAAAGAAGTTGTGGTACTTACTTACAATGCAATATCACTCAGCAATGACATCTATGTCATCAGGCCCGTAGCAGCATAAGGAGTGGATTCAGGTTGATGCTTCTAACTGAAATAAGTCACACAGAAAAAGAAACATCATAAGATATCTCTAATACACGTAATGTAAACTTGCTACACAAGAACTGGATTACAAAACAGAACAGGGTCTCAAATTTAGAAAACCAACTTATGCTTGCTTAAGGGGAAAGGTGAGTTGGGGTGCTGCATAAAACCAGAGATTGAAATGAGCACAGATAAAGTTCCTTAAGCCAAATATGGAATAGACAAGAGCTACTCCTTGCTCAACGAAATGGACTCAACACCCCATATTAAACGCCTAAGAATGTACCTGACTAGTAAGTATCTTAAAACCTATGGATTGCTATGTCTCCGAAAGAGAATCAAGCGTGTGTACACTGGCATAAACGCAGCAGTGATAGGATTGGAGAGGTTCGGTGAGCAAATGAAGACCCTTTGAAGTCATATTGCATGGTACCCATACCACGGGTCTCCACTCTCCAGGTTTAAGGGATTCTTCCTTCAGCTAAACCATGCATGTGGAACCCAGAGTATGATCAACCGTGTGATCGGGAGATGTGTTCCAATATGTCTCAGTTCTCGTCCCCTGGTACTCGGGTGCAACATTCCAGACGCTTTACTAACTCTCTCCCGACTTGGAGAGTCAGTGCCTTTAACCTCCTGTTTGGCCCAGTTTGCAATTTCTGCGGAAGATGAACAGGAATAGGGAGAACCAATGAGAGACTAGCTGGATGTGTCTGGACACGCAAATTTAACTCTCCTTTCCCACCAGGAAGAGGAATTAACCAAAGGCTCAGCGTGCCGTGCCGGAACCAGATTAGGGCCTGAAGCAATCCTGCGGTGTTGCGGCCAGCTCACAAGAAAGCGAGTTGAAGAAAGGAGCTCAGGGGCACTGTAATTCACAAACCTGCAGAGTTATAAATGACAGCTATCGTCCAAAAATATACTGAAGTCAGGCTGCCAAGAGGAGTTGAAAGCGGGGCAGAATTGCAGGAAACCGATTTCAGGAGGTAGACTGGAATTGCATTTAAAGCATAGGAAAAGAGGCAGAACGTCGACAATGACGCACTTGGCCAAAAAGGGCGTATGAGTTTTTTCCTGAATATATTCAGGAAAAAACGCATACGCCCTTTTTGGCCAACATAGCAAGCTTGCAAGGGAAATCTGCACTACAATGAAGTCTCACTTCCCCCTGTTCAAAAGGGCCATCTGAAAAAAGTGTAAAATCCAGAAAGGCAGGACAGGCCATGGAGAACTGGGAGCCTTGTTATGCTGATAGGCGGGATGTAAATTGCCAAAAGCCACTCGGGAGAAGTGTATGGTGTTTCCTGAAACATCTAAAAAACAAAGCAACAGAGCCTGGGGCACTTCCTCTTATGGTCCTATAGCTTAGGGAAATTAAAATCAAAAAGACACAGCCACCCCAAAGTTTGGGACGGCTCTGTTTACAAGAACCTCGTTTATGGTACAAGTTCAATATCGCAGAAAGCGCAAAATGGATAAAGAAGTTGTGGTACTTACGTACAATGCAATATCACTCAGCAATGACATCTATGTCATAAGGCCCGTAGTAGCATAATGAGTGGATTCAGGTATGATGCTTCCAACTGAAATAAGTTACACAGAAAAAGAAACATCATAAGATATCACTAATACACGGAATGTAAACTTGGCTACACAGGAACTGGATTACAAAACAGAACAGGGTCTCAAATTTAGAAAACCAACTTATGCTTGCTGAAGGGGAAAGGTGAGTTGGGGTGCTGCATAAAACCAGAGATTGAAATGAGCACAGATAAAGTTCCTTAAGCCAAATATGGAATAGAAAGAGCTACTCCTTCCTCAACGAAATGGACTCAACACCCCATATTTAACGCCTAAGAATGTACCTGACTAGTAAGTATCTTAAAACCTATGGATTGCTATGTCTCCGAAAGAGAATCAAGCGTGTGTACACTGGCATAAACGCAGCAGTGATAGGATTGGACAGGTTCGGTGAGCAAATGAAAACCCTTTGAAGTCATATTGTATGGTACGCATTCCACGGGTCTCAACTCTCAAGCTTTAAGGGATTCTTCCTTCAGCGAAACCGTACATGTGGAACTCAGAGTATGATCAAACGTGTGCTCGGGAGACGTGTTCCAATATGTCTCCGTTCTCGTTCCCTGGTACTCGGGTGCAACATTCCAGACGCTTTACTAACACTCTCCCGACTTGGAGAGTCAGTGCCTTTAACCTCCTGTTTGGCCCAGTTTGCAATTTCTGCGGAAGATGAACAGGAATAGGGAGAACCAATGAGAGACTAGCTGGAGGTGTCTGGGCGGGCAAATTTAACTCTCATTTCCCACCAGGAAGAGGAATTAACCAAAGGCTCAGCGTGCCGTGCCAGAACCAGATTAGGGCCTGAAGCAATCCTGCGGTGTTGCGGACAGCTCACAAGAAAGCGACTTGAAGAAAGGGGCTCAGGGGCACTGTAATTCACAAACCTGCAGAGTTATAAATGACAGCTATCATCCAAAAATATACTGAAGTAAGGCTGCCAAGAGGACTTGAAAGTGGGGCAGAATTGCAGGAAACCGATTTCAGGAGGTAGACTGGAATTGCATTTAAAGCATAGGAAAAGAGGCAGAACGTCGACAATGACGCACTTGGCCAAAAAGGGCGTATGAGTTTTTTCCTGAATATATTCAGGAAAAAACGCATACGCCCTTTTTGGCCAACATAGCAAGCTTGCAAGGGAAATCTGCACTACAATGAAGTCTCACTTCCCCCTGTTCAAAAGGGCCATCTGAAAAAAGTGTAAAATCCAGAAAGGCAGGACAGGCCATGGAGAACTGGGAGCCTTGTTATGCTGATAGGCGGGATGTAAATTGCCAAAAGCCACTCGGGAGAAGTGTATGGTGTTTCCTGAAACATCTAAAAAACAAAGCAACAGAACCTGGGGCACTTCCTCTTATGGTCCTATAGCTTAGGGAAATTAAAATCAAAAAGACACAGCCACCCCAAAGTTTGGGACGGCTCTGTTTACAAGAACCTCGTTTATGGTACAAGTTCAATATCGCAGAAAGCGCAAAATGGATAAAGAAGTTGTGGTACTTACGTACAATGCAATATCACTCAGCAATGACATCTATGTCATAAGGCCCGTAGCAGCATAATGAGTGGATTCAGGTATGATGCTTCCAACTGAAATAAGTTACACAGAAAAAGAAACATCATAAGATATCACTAATACACGGAATGTAAACTTGGCTACACAGGAACTGGATTACAAAACAGAACAGGGTCTCAAATTTAGAAAACCAACTTATGCTTGCTGAAGGGGAAAGGTGAGTTGGGGTGCTGCATAAAACCAGAGATTGAAATGAGCACAGATAAAGTTCCTTAAGCCAAATATGGAATAGAAAGAGCTACTCCTTCCTCAACGAAATGGACTCAACACCCCATATTTAACGCCTAAGAATGTACCTGACTAGTAAGTATCTTAAAACCTATGGATTGCTATGTCTCCGAAAGAGAATCAAGCGTGTGTACACTGGCATAAACGCAGCAGTGATAGGATTGGACAGGTTCGGTGAGCAAATGAAAACCCTTTGAAGTCATATTGTATGGTACGCATTCCACGGGTCTCAACTCTCAAGCTTTAAGGGATTCTTCCTTCAGCGAAACCGTACATGTGGAACTCAGAGTATGATCAAACGTGTGCTCGGGAGACGTGTTCCAATATGTCTCCGTTCTCGTCCCCTGGTACTCGGGTGCAACATTCCAGACGCTTTACTAACACTCTCCCGACTTGGAGAGTCAGTGCCTTTAACCTCCTGTTTGGCCCAGTTTGCAATTTCTGCGGAAGATGAACAGGAATAGGGAGAACCAATGAGAGACTAGCTGGAGGTGTCTGGGCGGGCAAATTTAACTCTCATTTCCCACCAGGAAGAGGAATTAACCAAAGGCTCAGCGTGCCGTGCCGGAACCAGATTAGGGCCTGAAGCAATCCTGCGGTGTTGCGGACAGCTCACAAGAAAGCGACTTGAAGAAAGGGGCTCAGGGGCACTGTAATTCACAAACCTGCAGAGTTATAAATGACAGCTATCATCCAAAAATATACTGAAGTAAGGCTGCCAAGAGGACTTGAAAGTGGGGCAGAATTGCAGGAAACCGATTTCAGGAGGTAGACTGGAATTGCATTTATAGCATAGGAAAAGAGGCAGAACGTCCACAATGATGCACTTGGCCAAAAAGGGCGTATGCGTTTTTTCCTGAATATATTCAGGAAAAAACGCATACGCCCTTTTTTGCCAACCTAGCAAGGTTGCAAAGGAAATCTGCACTACAATGAAGTCTCACTTCCCCCCGGTCAAAAGGGCCATCTGAAAAAAGTGTAAAATCCAGAAAGGCAGGACAGGCCATGGAGAACTGGGAGCCTTGTTATGCTGATGGGCGGGATGTAAATTGCCAACAGCCACTCGGGAGAAGTGTATGGTGTTTCCTGAAACATCTAAAAAACAAAGCAACAGAGCCTGGGGCACTTCCACTTATGGTCCTTTAGCTTAGGGAAATTAAAATCAAAACGACACAGCCGCCCGAATGTTTGGGACGGCTCTGTTTACAAAAACCTCTTTTAAGGTACATGTTCAATATCGCAGAAAGTGAAAAATGGATAAAGAAGTTGTGGTACTTATGTACAATGCAATATCACTCAGCAATGACATCTATGTCATCAGGCCCGTAGCAGCAGAATGAGTGTATTCAGGTATGATGATTTTAACTGAAATAAGTCACACAGAAAAAGAAATATCATAAGATATCACTAATACACGAAATGTAAAATTGGCAACACAGGAACTGAATTACAAAACAGAACAGGGTCTCAAATTTAGAAAACCAACTTATGCTTGCTTAAGGGGAAAGGTGAGTTGGGGTGCTGCATAAAACCAGAGATGAAATGAGCACAGATAAAGTTCCTTAAGCCAAATATGGAATAGACAAGAGCTACTCCTTGCTCAACGAAATGGACTCAACACCCCATATTAAACGCCTAAGTATGTACCTGACTAGTAAGTATCTTAAAACCTATAGACTGCTATGTCTCCGAAAGAGAATCAAGCATGTGTACACTGGCATAAACGCAGCAGTGATAGGATTGGAGAGGTTCGGTGAGCAAATGAAGACCCTTTGAAGTCATATTGCATGGTACCCATTCCACGGGGCTCAACTCTCCAGCTTTAAGGGATTCTTCCTTCAGCTAAACCATGCATGTGGAACCCAGAGTATGATAAAACTTGTGATCAGGAGACGTGTTCCAATATGTTCCGTTCTCGTCCTCTGGTACTCAGGTGCAACATTCCAGACGCATTACTAACACTCTCCCGACTTGGAGAGTCAGTGCCTTTAACCTCCTGTTTGGCCCAGTTTGCAATTTCTGCAGAAGATGAACAGGAATAGGGAGAACCAATGAGAGACTAGCTGGAGTTGTCTGGACGGGCAAATTTAACTCTCATTTCCCACCAGGAAGAGGAATTAACCAAAGGCTCAGCGTGCCGTGCCGGAACCAGATTAGGGCCTGAAGCAATCCTGCGGTGTTGCGGCCAGCTCACAAGAAAGCGAGTTGAAGAAAGGAGCTCAGGGGCACTGTAATTCACAAACCTGCAGAGTTATAAATGACAGCCATCGTTCAAAAATATACTGAAGTCAGGCTGCAAAGAGGACTTGAAAGCGGGGCAGAATTGCAGGAAACCGATTTCAGGAGGTAGACTGGAATTGCATTAATAGCAAAGAAAAGAGGCAGAACTTCGACAATGATGCACTTGGCCAAAAAGTGCGTATGCGTTTTTTCCTGAATATATTCAGGAAAAAACGCATACGCCCTTTTTGGACAACCAAGCAAGCTTGCAAAGGAAATCTGCACTACAATGAAGTCTCACTTCCCCCTGGTCAAAAGGGCCATCTGAAAAAAGTGTAAAATCCAGAAAGGCAGGACAGGCCATGGAGAACTGGGAGCCTTGTTATGCTGATGGGCGGGATGTAAATTGCCAACAGCCACTCGGGAGAAGTGTGTGGTGTTTCCTGAAACATCTAAAAAACAAGAAACAGAGCCTGGGGCACTTCCACTTATGGTCCTATAGCTTAGGGAAATTAAAATCAAAAAGACACAGCCACCCCAAAGTTTGGGATGGCTCGTTTACAGTACAAGTTCAATATCGCAGAAAGCGCAAAATGGATAAAGAAGTTGTGGTACTTACGTACAATGCAATATCACTCAGCAATGACATCTATGACATCAGGCCCGAAGCAGCATAATGAGTGGATTCAGGTATGATGCTTCTAATTGAAATAAGTCACACAGAAAAAGAAACATCATAAGATATCACTACTACACAGAATGTAAACTTGGCTACACAAGAACTGGATTAAAATACAGAACAGGGTCTCAAATTTAAAAAAACCAACTTATGCTTGCTTAAGGGGAAAGGTGAGTTGGGGTGCTACATAAAACCAGAGATTGAAATGAGCACAGATAAAGTTCCTTAAGCCAAATATGGAATAGACAAGAGCTACTCCTTGCTCAACGAAATGGACTCAACACCCCATATTAAACGCCTAAGTATGTACCTGTCTAGTAAGTATCTTAAAACCTATGGATTGCTATGTCTCCGAAAGAAAATCAAGAGTGTGCACAGGAGCATAAACGCAGCAGTGATAGGATTGGAGAGGTTCGGTGAGCAAATGAAGACCCTTTGAAGTCATATTGCATGGTACCCATTCCACGGGTCTCAACTCTCCAGGTTGAAAGGATTCTTCCTTCAGCTAAAACATGCATGTGAACCCAGAGTATGATCAACCGTGTGATCGGGAGACGTGTTCCAATATGTCTCAGTTCTCGTCCCCTGGTACTCGGGTGCAACATTCCAGACGCTTTACTAACTCTCTCCCGACTTGGAGAGTCAGTGCCTTTAACCTCCTGTTTGGCCCAGATTGCAATTTCTGCGGAAAATGAACAGGAATAGGGAGAACCAATGAGAGACTAGCTGGAAGTGTCTGGACGGGCAAATTTAACTCTCATTTCCCACCAGGAAGAGGAATTAACCTAAGGGTTAGCGTGCCGTGCCAGAACCAGATTAGGGCCTGAAGCAATCTGTGGTGTTGAGGCGAGCTCACAACAAAGCGACTTGAAGAAAGGAGCTCAGGGGCACTGTAATTCACAAACCTGCAGAGTTATAAATGACAGCTATCGTCCAAAAATATACTGAAGTAAGGCTGCCAAGAGGACTTGAAAGCGGGGCAGAATTGCAGGAAACCGATTTCAGGAGGTAGACTGGAATTGCATTTAAAGCATAGGAAAAGAGGCAGAACGTCGACAATGATGCACTTGGCCAAAAAGGGCGTATGCGTTTTTTCCTGAATATATTCAGGAAAAAACGCATACGCCCTTTTTGGCCAACCAAGCAAGCTTGCAAAGGAAATCTGCACTACAATGAAGTCTCAA
Source organism: Lagenorhynchus albirostris (assembly GCF_949774975.1). Lineage (NCBI taxonomy): Eukaryota > Metazoa > Chordata > Mammalia > Artiodactyla > Delphinidae > Lagenorhynchus > Lagenorhynchus albirostris. The sequence goes on from NW_026783361.1 coordinate 159,499, forward strand.
TTCCCCCCTGTCAAAAGGGCCATCTGAAAAAAGTGTAGAATCCAGAAAGGCAGGACAGGCCATGGAGAACTGGGAGCATTGTTATGCTGATGGGTGGGATATAAATTGTCAACAGCCACTCTGGAGAAGTGTATGGTGTTTCCTGAACATCTAAAAAACAAAGCAACAGAGCCTAGGGCACATCCACTTATGGTCCTATAGATTAAGGAAATTAAATTCAAAAAGACACAGCCACCCCAAAATTTGGGACGGCTCTGTTTACAAGAACCTCGTTTACGGTACAAGTTCAATATCGCAGAAAGTGAAAAATGGATAAAGAAGTTGTGGTACTTACGTACAATGCAATATCACTCAGCAATGAAATCTATGTCATCAGGCCCGTAGCAGCATAATGAGTGGATTCAGGTATGATGATTCTAACTGAAATAAATCACAAAGAAAAAGAAACATCATAAGATATCACTAATACACAGAATGTAAACTTGGCTACACAGGAACTGGATTACAAAACATAACAGGGTCTCAAATTTAGAAAACCAACTTATGCTTGCTTAAGGGGAAAGGTGAATTGGGGTGCTGCATAAAACCAGAGATTGAAATGAGCACAGATAAAGTTCCTTAAGCCAAATATGGAATAGACAAGAGCTACTCCTTACTCAACGAAATGGACTCAACACCCCATATTAAACGCCTAAGGATGTACCTGACTAGTAAGTATCTTAAAACCTATGGATTGCTATGTCTCCGAAAGAGAATCAAGCGTGTTTACACTGGCATAAACGCAGCAGTGATAGGTTTGGAAAGGTTCGGTGAGCAAATGAAGACCCTTTGAAGTCATATTGCATGGTACCCATTCCACGGGTCTCCACTCTCCAGCTTTAAGGGATTCTTCCTTCAGCTAAACCATGCATGTGGAACCCAGAGTATGATCAAACGTGTGATCGGGAGACGTGTTCAAATATGTCTCCGTTCTCGTCCCCTGGTACTCGGGTGTAACATTCCAGACGCTTTACTAAAACTCTCCCGACTTGGAGAGTCAGTGCCTTTAACCTCCTGTTTGGCCCAGTTTGCAATTTCTGAGGAAGATGAACAGGAATAGGGAGAACCAATGAGAGACTAGCTGGAGGTGTCTGGACGGGCAAATTTAACTCTCCTTTCCCACCAGGAAGAGGAATTAACCAAAGGCTCAGCGTGCCGTGCCGGAACCAGATTAGGGCCTGACGCAATCCTGCGGTGTTGCGGGCAGCACACAAGAAAGAGAGTTGAAGAAAGGAGCTCAGGGGCACTGTAATTCATAAACCTGCAGAGTTATAAATGACAGCTATCATCCAAAAATATACTGAACTCAGGCTGCCAAGAGGACTTGAAAGCGGGGCAGAATTGCAGGAAACCGATTTCACGAGGTAGACTGGAATTGCATTTAAAGCATAGGAAAAGAGGCAGAACGTCCACAATGATGCACTTGGTCAAAAAGGGCGTATGCGTTTTTTCCTGAATATATTCAGGAAAAAACGCATACGCCCTTTTTGGCCAACCAAGCAAGCTTGCAAAGGAAATCTGCACTACAATGAAGTCTCACTGCCCCCTGGTCAAAAGGGCCATCTGAAAAAAGTGTAAAATCCAGAAAGGCAGGACAGGCCATGGAGAACTGGGAGCCTTGTTATGCTGATGGGCGGGATGTAAGTTGCCAACAGCCACTCGGGAGAAGTGTATGGTGTTTCCTGAAACATCTAAAAAACAAAGCAACAGAGCCTGGGGCACTTCCACTTATGGTCCTTTAGCTTAGGGAAATTAAAATCAAAACGACACAGCCGCCCGAAAGTTTGGGACGGCTCTGTTTACAAAAACCTCTTTTACGGTACATGTTCAATATCGCAGAAAGTGAAAAATGGATAAAGAAGTTGTGGTACTTATGTACAATGCAATATCACTCAGCAATGACATCTATGTCATCAGGCCCGTAGCAGCAGAATGAGTGGATTCAGGTATGATGATTTTAACTGAAATAAGTCACACAGAAAAAGAAACATCATAAGATATCACTAATACACGCAATGTAAAATTGGCAACACAGGAACTGAATTACAAAACAGAACAGGGTCTCAAATTTAGAAAACCAACTTATGCTTGCTTAAGGGGAAAGGTGAGTTGGGGTGCTGCATAAAACCAGAGATTGAAATGAGCACAGATAAAGTTCCTTAAGCCAAATATGGAATAGACAAGAGCTACTCCTTGCTCAACGAAATGGACTCAACACCCCATATTAAACGCCTAAGAATGTACCTGACTAGTAAGTATCTTAAAACCTATGGACTGCTTTGTCTCCGAAAGAGAATCAAGCGTGTGTACACTGGCATAAACGCAGCAGTGATAGGATTGGAGAGGTTCGGTGAGCAAATGAAGACCCTTTGAAGTCATATTGCATGGTACCCATTCCACGGGTCTCAACTCTCCAGCTTTAAGGGATTCTTCCTTCAGCTAAACCATGCATGTGGAACCCAGAGTATGATAAAACTTGTGATCAGGAGACGTGTTCCAATATGTTCCGTTCTCGTCCCCTGGTACTCAGGTGCAACATTCCAGACGCATTACTAACACTCTCCTGACTTGGAGAGTCAGTGCCTTTAACCTCCTGTTTGGCCCAGGTTGCAATTTCTGCAGAAGATGAACAGGAATAGGGAGAACCAATGAGAGACTAGCTGGAGGTGTCTGGACGGGCAAATTTAACTCTCATTTCCCACCAGGAAGAGGAATTAACCAAAGGCTCAGCGTGCCGTGCCGGAACCAGATTAGGGCCTGAAGCAATCCTGCGGTGTTGCGGCCAGCTCACAAGAAAGCGAGTTGAAGAAAGGAGCTCGGGGCACTGTAATTCACAAACCTGCAGAGTTATAAATGACAGCCATCGTTCAAAAATATACTGAAGTCAGGCTGCCAAGAGGACTTGAAAGCGGGGCAGAATTGCAGGAAACCGATTTCAGGAGGTAGACTGGAATTGCATTAATAGCAAAGAAAAGAGGCAAAACTTCGACAATGATGCACTTGGCCAAAAAGGGCGTATGCGTTTTTTCGTGAATATATTCAGGAAAAAACGCATACGCCCTTTTTGGACAACCAAGCAAGCTTGCAAAGGAAATCTGCACTACAATGAAGTCTCACTTCCCCCTGGTCAAAAGGGCCATCGGAAAAAAGTGTAAAATCCAGAAAGGCAGGACAGGCCATGGAGAACTGGGAGCCTTGTTATGCTGATGGGCGGGATGTAAATTGCCAACAGCCACTCGGGAGAAGTGTGTGGTGTTTCCTGAAACATCTAAAAAAAAGAAACAGAGCCTGGGGCACTTCCACTTATGGTCCTATAGCTTAGGGAAATTAAAATCAAAAAGACACAGCCACCCCAAAGTTTGGGACGGCTCATTTACAGTACAAGTTCAATATCGCAGAAAGCGCAAAATGGATAAAGAAGTTGTGGTACTTACGTACAATGCAATATCACTCAGCAATGAAATCTATGTCATCAGGCCCGTAGCAGCATAATGAGTGGATTCAGGTATGATGATTCTAACTGAAATAAATCACAAAGAAAAAGAAACATCATAAGATATCACTAATACACAGAATGTAAACTTGGCTACACAGGAACTGGATTACAAAACAGAACAGGGTCTCAAATTCAGAAAACCAACTTATGCTTGCTTAAGGGGAAAGGTGAGTTGGGGTGCTACATAAAACCAGAGATTGAAATGAGCACAGATAAAGTTCCTTAAGCCAAATATGGAATAGACCAGAGCTACTCCTTACTCAACGAAATGGACTCAACACCCCATATTAAACGCCTAAGAATGTACCTGACTAGTAAGTATCTTAAAACCTATGGATTGCTATGTCTCCGAAAGAGAATCAAGCGTGTGTACACTGGCATAAACGCAGCAGTGATAGGATTGGAGAGGTTCGGTGAGCAAATGAAGACCCTTTGAAGTCATATTGCATGGTACCCATTCCACGGGTCTCCAGTCTCCAGGTTTAAGAGATTCTTCCTTCAGCTAAACCATGCATGTGGAACCCAGAGTATGATCAAACGTGTGATCGGGAGACGTGTTCAAATATGTCTCCGTTCTCGTCCCCTGGTACTCGGGTGCAACATTCCAGACGCTTTACTAACACTCTCCCGACTTGGAGAGTCAGTGCCTTTAACCTCCTGTTTGGCCCAGATTGAAATTTCTGCGGAAGATGAACAGGAATAGGGAGAACCAATGAGAGACTAGCTGGAGGTGTCTGGACGGGCAAATTTAACTCTCCTTTCCCACCAGGAAGAGGAATTAACCAAAGGCTCAGCGTGCCGTGCCGGAACCAGATTAGGGCCTGACGCAATCCTGCGGTGTTGCGGGCAGCACACAAGAAAGAGAGTTGAAGAAAGGAGCTCAGGGGCACTGTAATTCACAAACCTGCAGAGTTATAAATGACAGCTATCGTCCAAAAATATACTGAAGTAAGGCTACCAAGAGGACTTGAAAGCGGGGCAGAATTGCAGGAAACCGATTTCAGGAGGTAGACTGGAATTGCATTAATAGCATAGGAAAAGAGGCAGAACGTCCACAATGATGCACTTGGCCAAAAAGGGCGTATGCGTTTTTTCCTGAATATATTCAGGAAAAAACGCATACGCCCTTTTTGGCCAACCAAGCAAGCTTGCAAAGGAAATCTGCACTACAATGAAGTCTCACTTCCCCCCGGCCAAAAGGGCCATCTGAAAAAAGTGTAAAATCCAGAAAGGCAGGACAGGCCATGGAGAACTGGGAGCCTTGTTATGCTGATGGGCGGGATGTAAATTGCCAACAGCCACTCGGGAGAAGTGTATGGTGTTTCCTGAAACATCTAAAAAACAAAGCAACAGAGCCTAGGGCACTTCCACTTATGGTCCTATAGCTTAGGGAAATTAAAACAAAAAGACACAGCCACCCCAAAGTTTGGGACGGCTCGTTTACGGTACAAGTTCAATATCGCAGAAAGCGCAAAATGGATAAAGAAGTTGTGGTACTTACGTACAATGCAATATCACTCAGCAATGACATCTATGCCATCAGGCCCGTAGCAGCATAATGAGTGGATTCAGGTATGATGCTTCCAACTGAAATAAGTCACACAGAAAAAGAAACATCATAAGATATCACTAATACACGGAATGTAAACTTGGCTACACAAGAACTGGATTACAAAACAGAACAGGGTCTCAAATTTAGAAAACCAACTTATGCTTGCTTAAGGGGAAAGGTGAGTTGGGGTGCTGCATAAAACCAGAGATTGAAATGAGCACAGATAAAGTTCCTTAAGCCAAATATGGAATAGACAAGAGCTACTCCTGCTCAACGAAATGGACTCAACACCCCATATTAAACGCCTAAGAATGTACCTGACTAGTAAGTATCTTAAAACCTATGGATTGCTATGTCTCTGAAAGAGAATCAAGCATGTGTACACTGGCATAAACGCAGCAGTGATAGGATTGGAGAGGTTCGGTGAGCAAATGAAGACCCTTTGAAGTCATATTGCATGGTACCCATTCCACGGGTCTCCACTCTCCAGCTTTAAGGGATTCTTCCTTCAGCTAAACCATGCATGTGGAACCCAGAGTATGATAAAACTTGGGATCAGGAGACGTGTTCCAATATGTCTCCGTTCTCGTCCCCTGGTACTCAGGTGCAACATTCCAGACGCATTACTAACACTCTCCCGACTTGGAGAGTCAGTGCCTTTAACCTCCTGTATGGCCCAGTTTGCAATTTCTGCGGAAGATGAACAAGAATAGGGAGAACCAATGAGAGACTAGCTGGAGGTGTCTGGATGGGCAAATTTAACTCTCATTTCCCACCAGGAAGAGGAATTAACCAAAGGCTCAGCGTGCCGTACCGGAACCAGATTAGGGCCTGAAGCAATCCTGCGGTCTTGCGGCCAGCTCACAAGAAAGCGAGTTGAAGAAAGAAGCTCAGGGGCACTGTAATTCACAAACCTGCAGAGTTATAAATGACAGCTATCGTCCAAAAATATACTGAAGTCAGGCTGCCAAGAGGACTTGAAAGCGGGGCAGAATTGCAGGAAACCGATTTCAGGAGGTAGACTGGAATTGCATTTAAAGCATAGGAAAAGAGGCAGAACGTCCACAATGATGCACTTGGCCAAAAAGGGCGTATGCGTTTTTTCCTGAATATATTCAGGAAAAAACGCATACGCCCTTTTTGGCCAACCAAGCAAGCTTGCAAAGGAAATCTGCACTACAATGAAGTCTCACTTCCCCCTGGTCAAAAGGGCCATCTGAAAAAAGTGTAAAATCCAGAAAGGCAGGACAGGCCATGGAGAACTGGGAGCCTTGTTATGCTGATGGGCGGGATGTAAATTGCCAACAGCCACTCGGGAGAAGTGTATGGTGTTTCCTGAAACATCTAAAAAACAAAGAAACAGAGCCTGGGGCACTTCCACTAATCGTCCTATAGCTTAGGGAAATTAAAATCAAAAAGACACAGCCACCCCAAAGTTTGGGACGGCTCGTTTACGGTACAAGTTCAATATCGCAGAAAGCGCAAAATGGATAAAGAAGTTGTGGTACTTACGTACAATGCAATATCACTCAGCAATGACATCTATGTCATCAGGCCCGTAGCAGCATAATGAGTGGATTCAGGTATGATGCTTCCAACTGAAATAAGTCACACAGAAAAAGAAACATCATAAGATATCACTAATACACGGAATGTAAACTTGGCTACACAAGAACTGGATTACAAAACAAAACAGCGTCTCAAATTTAGAAAACCATCTTATGCTTGCTTAAGGGGAAAGGTGAGTTGGGGTGCTGCATAAAACCAGAGATTGAAATGAGCACAGATAAAGTTCCTTAAGCCAAATATGGAATAGACAAGAGCTACTCCTGCTCAACGAAATGGACTCAACACCCCATATTAAACGCCTAAGAATGTACCTGACTAGTAAGTATCTTAAAACCTATGGATTGCTATGTCTCCGAAAGAAAATCAAGCGTGTGTACAGGGGCATAAACGCAGCAGTGATAGGATTGGAGAGGTTCGGTGAGCAAATGAAGACCCTTTGAAGTCATATTGCATGGTACACATTCCACGGGTCTCAACTCTCCAGGTTTAAGGGATTCTTCCTTCAGCTAAACCATGCATGTGGAACCCAGAGTATGATCAACCGTGTGATCGGGAGACGTGTTCCAATATGTCTCCGTTCTCGTCCCCTGGTACTCGGGTGCAACATTCCAGATGCTTTACTAACTCTCTCCCGACTTGGAGAGTCAGTGCCTTTAACCTCCTGTTTGGCCCAGTTTGCAATTTCTGCGGAAGATGGACAGGAATAGGGAGAACCAATAAGAGACTAGCTGGAAGTGTCTGGACGGGCAAATTTAACTCTCATTTCCCACCAGGAAGAGGAATTAACCTAAGGGTCAGCGTGCCGTGCCAGAACCAGATTAGGTCCTGAAGCAATCTGTGGTGTTGCGGCGAGCTCACAAGAAAGCGACTTGAAGAAAGGAGCTCAGGGGCACTGTAATTCACAAACCTGCAGAGTTATAAATGACAGCTATCGTCCAAAAATATACTGAAGTAAGGCTGCCAAGAGGACTTGAAAGTGGGGCAGAATTGCAGGAAACCGATTTCAGGAGGTAGACTGGAATTGCATTTAAAGCATAGGAAAAGAGGCAGGACGTCCACAATGATGCACTTGGCCAAAAAGGGCGTATGCGTTTTTTCCTGAATATATTCAGGAAAAAACGCATACGCCCTTTTTGGACAACCAAGCAAGCTTGCAAAGGAAATCTGCACTACAATGAAGTCTCACTTCCCCCCGGTCAAAAGGGCCATCTGAAAAAAGTGTAGAATCCAGAAAGGCAGGACAGGCCATGGAGAACTGGGAGCATGGTTATGCTGATGGGTGGGATATAAATTGCCAACAGCCACTCGGGAGAAGTGTATGGTGTTTCCTGAAACATCTAAAAAACAAAGCAACAGAGCCTAGGGCACCTCCACTTGTGGTCCTATAGCTTAGGGAAATTAAAATCAAAAAGACACAGGCACCCCAAAGTTTGGGACGGCTCTGTTTACAAGAACCTCATTTACGGTACAAGTTCAATATCACAGAAAGTAAAAAATGGATAAAGAAGTTGTGGTACATACGTACAATGCAATATCACTCAGCAATGACATCTATGTCATCAGGCCCATAGCAGCATAATGAGTGGATTCAGGTATGGTGATTCTAACTGAAATAAGTCACACAGAAAAAGAAACATCATAAGATATCACTAATACACGGAATGTAAACTTGGCTACACAGGAACTGGATTACAAAACAGAACAGTGTCTCAAATTTAGAAAACCAACTTATGCTTGCTTAAGGGGAAAGGTGAGTTGGGGTGCTGCATAAAACCAGAGATTGAAATGAGCACAGATAAAGTTCCTTAAGCCAAATATGGAATAGAAAAGAGCTACTCCTTGCTCAACGAAATGGACTCAACACCCCATATTAAGTGCCTAAGAATGTACCTGACTAGTAAGTATCTTAAAACCTATGGATTGCTATGTCTCCGAAAGAGAATCAAGCATGTGTACCCTGGCATAAACGCAGCAGTGATAGGATTGGAGAGGTTCGGTGAGCAAATGAAGACCCTTTGAAGTCATATTGCATGGTACCCATTCCACGGGTCTCCACTCTCCAGCTTTAAGGGATTCTTCCTTCAGCTAAACCATGCATGTGGAACCCAGAGTATGATCAACCGTGTGATCGGGAGACGTGTTCCAATATGTCTCAGTTCTCGTCCCCTGGTACTCGGGTGCAACATTCCAGACGCTTTACTAACACTCTCCCGACTTGGGGAGTCAGTGCCTTTAACCTCCTGTTTGGCCCAGTTTGCAATTTCTGCGGAAAATGAACAGGAATAGGGCGAACCAATGAGAGACTAGCTGGAAGTGTCTGGACGGGCAAATTTAACTCTCATTTCCCACCAGGAAGAGGAATTAACCTAAGGGTCAGCGTGCCGTGCCAGAACCAGATTAGGTCCTGAAGCAATCTGTGGTGTTGCGGCGAGCTCACAAGAAAGCGACTTGAAGAAAGGAGCTCAGGGGCACTGTAATTCACAAACCTGCAGAGTTATAAATGACAGCTATCGTCCAAAAATATACTGAAGTAAGGCTGCCAAGAGGACTTGAAAGTGGGGCAGAATTGCAGGAAACCGATTTCAGGAGGTAGACTGGAATTGCATTTAAAGCATAGGAAAAGAGGCAGGACGTACACAATGATGCACTTGGCCAAAAAGGGCGTATGCGTTTTTTCCTGAATATATTCAGGAAAAAACGCATACGCCCCTTTTGGCCAACCAAGCAAGCTTGCAAAGGAAATCTGCACTACAATGAAGTCTCACTTCCCACCTGTCAAAAGGGCCATCTGAAAAAAGGGTAGAATCCAGAAAGGCAGGACAGGCCATGGAGAAGTGGGAGCATGGTTATGCTGATGGGTGGGATATAAATTGCCAACAGCCACTCGGGAGAAGTGTATGGTGTTTCCTGAAACATCTAAAAAACAAAGCAACAGAGCCTAGGGCACTTCCACTTATGGTCCTATAGCTTAGGGAAATTAAAATCAAAAAGACACAGCCACCCCAAAGTTTGGGACGGCTCGTTTATGGTACAAGTTCAATATCGCAGAAAGCGCAAAATGGATAAAGAAGTTGTGGTACTTACGTACAATGCAATATCACTCAGCAATGACATCTATGTCATCAGGCCCGTAGCAGCATAATGAGTGGATTCAGGTATGATGCTTCTAACTGAAATAAGTCACACAGAAAAAGAAACATCATAAGATATCACTAATACACGGAATGTAAACTTGGCTACACAAGAACTGGATTACAAAACAGAATAGCGTCTCAAATTTAGAAAACCAACTTATGCTTGCTTAAGGGGAAAGGTGAGTTGGGGTGCTGCATAAAACCAGAGATTGAAATGAGCACAAAGTTCCTTAAGCCAAATATGGAATAGAAAGAGCTACTCCTTGCTCAACGAAATGGACTCAACACCCCATATTAAACGCCTAAGAATGTACCTGACTAGTAAGTATCTTAAAACCTATGGATTGCTATGTCTCGGAAAGAGAATCAAGCGTGTGTACACTGGCATAAACGCAGCAGTGATAGGATTGGAGAGGTTCGGTGAGCAAATGAAGACCCTTTGAAGTCATATTGCATGGTACCCATTCCACGGGTCTCCACTCTCCAGCTTTAAGGGATTCTTCCTTCAGCTAAACCATGCATGTGGAACCCAGAGTATGATCAAACGTGTGATCGGGAGACGTGTTCAAATATGTCTCCGTTCTCATCCCCTGGTACTCGGGTGCAACATTCCAGACGCTTTATTAACTCTCTCCCGACTTTGAGAGTCAGTGCCTTTAACCTCCTGTTTGGCCCAGTTTGCAATTTCTGCGGAAGATGAACAGGAATAGGGAGAACCAATGAGAGACTAGCTGGAGGTGTCTGGACGGGCAAATTTAACTCTCATTTCCCACCAGGAAGAGGAATTAACCAAAGGCTCAGCGTGCCGTGCTGGAACCTGATTAGGGCCTGAAGCAATCCTGCGGTGTTGCGGCCAGCTCACAAGAAAGCGAGTTGAAGAAAGGAGCTCAGGGGCACTGTAATTCACAAACCTGCAGAGTTATAAATGACAGCTATCGTCCAAAAATATACTGAAGTCAGGCTGCCAAGAGGACTTGAAAGCGGGGCAGAATTGCAGGAAACCGATTTCAGGAGGTAGGCTGGAATTGCATTTAAAGCATAGGAAAAGAGGCAGGACGTCCACAATGATGCACTTGGCCAAAAAGGGCGTATGTGTTTTTTCCTGAATATATTCAGGAAAAAACGCATACGCCCTTTTTGGACAACCAAGCAAGCTTGCAAAGGAAATCTGCACTACAATGAAGTCTCACTTCCCCCCGGTCAAAAGGGCCATCTGAAAAAAGTGTAGAATCCAGAAAGGCAGGACAGGCCATGGAGAACTGGGAGCATGGTTATGCTGATGGGTGGGATATAAATTGCAAACAGCCACTCGGGAGAAGTGTATGGTGTTTCCTGAAACATCTAAAAAACAAAGCAACAGAGCCTGGGGCACTTCCACTTATGGTCCTATAGCTTAGGGAAATTAAAATCAAAAAGACACAGCCACCCCAAAGTTTGGGACGGCTCGTTTACGGTACAAGTTCAATATCGCAGAAAGCGCAAAATGGATAAAGAAGTTGTGGTACTTATGTACAATGCAATATCACTCAGCAATGACATCTATGTCATCAGTCCCGTAGCAGCATAATGAGTGGATTCAGGTATGATGCTTCTAACTGAAATAAATCACACAGAAAAAGAAACATCATAAGATATCACTAATACACGGAATGTATACTTGGCTACACAAGAACTGGATTACAAAACAGAACAGGGTCTCAAATTTAGAAAACCAACTTATACTTTCTTAAGGGGAAAGGTGAGTTGGGGTGCTGCATAAAACCAGAGATTGAAATGAGCACAGATAAAGTTCCTTAAGCCAAATATGGAATAGACAAGAGCTACACCTTGCTCAACGAAAGGGACTCAACACCCCATATTAAACGCCTAAGAATGTACCTGACTAGTAAGTATCTTAAAACCTATGGATTGCTATGTCTCCGAAAGAGAATCAAGCGTGTGTACACTGGCATAAACGCAGCAGTGATACGATTGGAGAGGTTCAGTGAGCAAATGAAGACCCTTTGCAGTCATATTGCATGGTACCCATTCCACGGGTCTCAACTCTCCAACTTTAAGGGATTCTTCCTTCAGCTAAACCATGCATGTGGAACCCAGAGTATGATCAACCGTGTGATCAGGAGACGTGTTCAAATATGTCTCCATTCTCGTCCCCTGGTACTCGGGTGCAACATTCCAGATGCTTTACTAACACTCTCCCGACTTGGAGAGTCAGTGCCTTTAACCTCCTGTTTGGCCCAGTTTGCAATTTCTGCGGAAGATGAACAGGAATAGGGAGAACCAATGAGAGACTAGCTGGAGGTGTCTGGACGGGCAAATTTAACTCTCATTTCCCACCAGGAAGAGGAATTAACCAAAGGCTCAGCGTGCCGTGCCGGAACCAGATTAGGGCCTGAAGCAATCCTGCAGTCTTGCGGCCAGCTAACAAGAAAGCGAGTTGAAGAAAGGATCTCAGGGGCACTGTAATTCACAAACCTGCAGAGTTATAAATGACAGCTATAGTCCAAAAATATACTGAAGTCAGGCTGCCAAGAGGACTTGAAAGCGGGGCAGAATTGCAGGAAACCGATTTCAGAAGGTAGACTGGAATTGCATTTAAAGCATAGGAAAAGAGGCAGAACGTCCACAATGATGCACTTGGCCAAAAAGGGCGTATGCGTTTTTTCCTGAATATATTCAGGAAAAAACGCATACGCCGTTTTTGGCCAACCAAGCAAGCTTGCAAAGGAAATCTGCACTACAATGAAGTCTCACTTCCCCCCGGTCAAAAGGGCCATCTGAAAAAAGTGTAAAATCCAGAAAGGCAGGACAGGCCATGGAGAACTGGGAGCCTTGTTATGCTGATGGGCGGGATGTAAATTGCCAACAGCCACTCGGGAGAAGTGTATGGTGTTTCCTGAAACATCTAAAAAACAAAGCAACAGAGCCTGGGGCACTTCCACTTATGGTCCTATAGCTTAGGGAAATTAAAATCAAAAAGACACAGCCACCCCAAAGTTTGGGACGTCTCTGTTTACAAGAACCTCGTTTACGGTACAAGTTCAATATCGCAGAAAGTGAAAAATGGATAAAGAAGTTGTGGTACTTACGTACAATGCAATATCACTCAGCAATGACATCTATGTCATCAGGCCCGTAGCTGCATAATGAGTGGATTCAGGTATGATGATTCTAACTGAAATAAGTCACAAAGAAAAAGAAACATCATAAGATATCACTAATACACAGAATGTAAACTTGGCTACACAGGAACTGGATTACAAAACAGAACAGGGTCTGAAATTTAGAAAACCAACTTATGCTTGCTTAAGGGGAAAGGTGAGTTGGGGTGCTGCATAAAACCAGAGATTGAAATGAGCACAGATAAAGTTCCTTAAGCCAAATATGGAATAGACAAGAGCTACTCCTTGCTCAACGAAATGGACTCAACACCCCATATGAAACGCCTAAGAATGTACCTGACTAGTAAGTATCTTAAAACCTATGGATTGCTATGTCTCTGAAAGAGAATCAAGCGTGTGTACACTGGCATAAATGCAGCAGTGATTGGATTGGAGAGCTTCGGTGAGAAAATGAAGAGCCTTTGAAGTCATATTGCATGGTACCCATTCCACGGGTCTCCACTCTCCAGCTTTAAGGGATTCTTCCTTCAGCTAAACCATGCATGTGGAACCCAGAGTATGATGAAACGTGTGATCGGGAGACGTGTTCAAATATGTCTCCGTTCTCATCCCCTGGTACTCGGGTGCAACATTCCAGACGCTTTACTAACACTCTCCCGACTTGGAGAGTCAGTGCCTTTAACCTCCTGTTTGGCCCAGTTTGCAATTTCTGCGGAAGATGAACCAGAATAGGGAGAACCAATGAGAGACTAGCTGGAGGTGTCTGGACGGGCAAATTTAACTCTCATTTCCCACCAGGAAGAGGAATTAACCAAAGGCTCAGCGTGCCGTGGCGGAACCAGATTAGGGCCTGAAGCAATCCTGCGGTGTTGCGGCCAGCTCACAAGAAAGCGAGTTGAAGAAAGGAGCTCAGGGGCACTGTAATTCACAAACCTGCAGAGTTATAAATGACAGCTATCGTCCAAAAATATACTGAAGTAAGGCTGCCAAGAGGACTTGAAAGCGGGGCAGAATTGCAGGAAACCGATTTCAGGAGGTAGACTGGAATTGCATTTAAAGCATAGGAAAAGAGGCAGAACGTCGACAATGATGCACTTGGCCAAAAAGGGCGTATGCGTTTTTTCCTGAATATATTCAGGAAAAAACGCATACGCCCTTTTTGGCCAACCAAGCAAGCTTGCAAAGGAAATCTGCACTACAATGAAGTCTCACTTCCCCCCGGTCAAAAGGGCCATCTGAAAAAAGTGTAAAATCCAGAAAGGCAGGACAGGCCATGGAGAACTGGGAGCCTTGTTATGCTGATGGGCGGGATGTAAATTGCCAAGAGCCACTCGGGAGAAGTGTATGGTGTTTCCTGAAACATCTAAAAAACAATGCAAGAGAGCCAGGGCACTTCCACTTATGGTCCTATAGCTTAGGGAAATTAAAATCAAAAAGACACAGCCACCCCAAAGTTTGGGACGGCTCGTTTATGGTACAAGTTCAATATCGCAGAAAGCGCAAAATGGATAAAGAAGTTGTGGTACTTACGTACAATTCAATATCACTGAGCAATGACATCTATGTCATCAGGCCCGTAGCAGCATAATGAGTGGATTCAGGTATGATGCTTCTAACTGAAATAAGTCACACAGAAAAAGAAACATCATAAGATATCACTAGTACACGGAATGTAAACTTGGCTACACAAGAACTGGATTACAAAACAGAACAGGGTCTCAAATTTAGAAAACCAACTTATGCTTGCTTAAGGGGAAAGGTGAGTTGGGGTGCTGCATAAAACCAGAGATTGAAATGAGCACAGAAAAAGTTCCTTAAGCCAAATATGGAATAGACAAGAGCTACTCCTTCCTCAACGAAATGGACTCAACACCCTATATTAAACGCCTAAGAATGTACCTGACTAGTAAGTATCTTAAAACCTATGGATTGCTATGTCTCCGAAAGAGAATCAAGCGTGTGTACACTGGCATACACGCAGCAGTGATAGGATTGGAGAGGTTCGGTGAGCAAATGAAGACCCTTTGAAGTCATATTGCATCGTACCCATTCCACGGGTCTCAACTCTCCAGGTTTAAGGGATTCTTCCTTCAGCAAAAACATGCATGTGGAACCCAGATTATGATCAACCGTGTGATCGGGAGTCATGTTGCAATATGTCTCAGTTCTCGTCCCCTGGTACTCGGGTGCAACATTCCAGACGCTCTACTAACTCTCTCCCGACTTGGAGAGTCAGTGCCTTTAACCTCCTGTTTGGCCCAGTTTGCAATTTCCGCGGAAAATGAACAGGAATAGGGAGAACCAATGAAAGAGTAGCTGGATGTGTCTGGACAGGCAAATTTAACTCTCATATCCCACCAGGAAGAGGAATTAATCTAAGGGTCAGCGTGCCGTGCCAGAACCAGATTAGGGCCTGAAGCAATCTGTGGTGTTGCGGCCAGCTCACAAGAAAGCGAGTTGAAGAAAGGAGCTCAGGGGCACTGTAATTCACAAACCTGCAGAGTTATAAATGACAGCTATCGTCCAAAAATATACTGAAGTAAGGCTGCCAAGAGGACTTGAAAGTGGGGCAGAATTGCAGGAAACCGATTTCAGGAGGTAGACTGGAATTGCATTTAAAGCATAGGAAAAGAGGCAGGACGTCCACAATGATGGACTTGGCCAAAAAGGGCGTATGCGTTTTTCCTGAATATATTCAGGAAAAAACGCATACGCCCTTTTTGGCCAACTAAGCAAGCTTGCAAAGGAAATCTGAACTACAATGAAGTCTCACTTCCCCCCTGTCAGAAGGGCCATCTGAAAAAAGTGTAGAATCCAGAAAGGCAGGACAGGCCATGGAGAACTGGGAGCATGGTTATGCTGATGGGTGGGATATAAATTGCCAACAACCACTCGAGAGAAGTGTATGTTGTTTCCTGAAACATCTAAAAAACAAAGCAACAGAGCCTAGGGCACTTCCACTTATGGTCCTATAGCTTAGGGAAATTAAAATCAAAAAGACACAGTCACCCCAAAGTTTGGGACGGCTCTGTTTACAAGAACCTCGTTTACTGTACAAGTTCAATATCAGAGAAAGTGAAAAATGGATAAAGAATTTGTGGTACTTACGTACAATGCAATATCACTCAGCAATGAAATCTATGTCATCAGGCCCGTAGCAGCATAATGAGTGGATTCAGGTATGATGATTCTAACTGAAATAAGTCACAAAGAAAAAGAAACATCATAAGATATCACTAATACACAGAATGTAAACTTGGCTACACAGGAACTGGATTACAAAACAGAACAGGGTCTCAAATTTAGAAAACCAACTTATGCTTGCTTAAGGGGAAAGGTGAGTTGGGGTGCTGCATAAAACCAGAGATTGAAATGAGCACAGATAAAGTTCCTTAAGCCAAATATGGAATAGACAAGAGCTACTCCTTGCTCAATGAAATGGACTCAACACCCCATATTAAACGCCTAAGAATGTACCTGACTACTAAGTATCTTAAAACCTATGGATTGCTATGTCTCCGAAAGAGAATCAAGCGTGTGTACACTGGCATAAACGCAGCAGTGATAGGATTGGAGAGGTTCAGTGAGCAAATGAAGACCCTTTGAAGTCATATTGTATGGTACCCATTCCACGGGTCTCCACGCTCCAGCTTTAAGGGATTCTTCTTTCAGCTAAACCATGCCTGTGGAACCCAGAGTATGATCAAGCGTGTGATCGGGAGACGTGTTCAAATATGTCTCCGTTCTCGTCCCCTGGTGCTCGGGTGCAACATTCCAGACGCTTTACTAACACTCTCCCGACTTGGAGAGTCAGTGCCTTTAACCTCCTGTTTGGCCCAGTTTGGAATTTCTGCGGAAAATGAACAGGATTAGGGAGAACCAATGAGAGACTAGCTGGAGGTGTCTGGACGGGCAAATTTAACTCTCATTTCCCACCAGGAAGAGGAATTAATCTAAGGGTCAGCGTGCCGTGGCAGAACCAGACTAGGGCCTGAAGCAATCTGTGGTGTTGCGGCCAGCTCACAAGAAAGCGACTTGAAGAAAGGAGCTCAGGGGCACAGTAATTCACAAACCTGTAGAGATATAAATGACAGCTATCGTCCAAAAATATACTGAAGTAAGGCTGCCAATAGGACTTGAAAGTGGGGCAGAATTGCAGGAAACCGATTTCAGGAGGTAGACTGGAATTGCATTTAAAGCATAGGAAAAGAGGCAGAACGTCGACAATGATGCACTTGGCCAAAAAGGGCGTATGCGTTTTTTCCTGAATATATTCAGGAAAAAACGCATACGCCCTTTTTGGCCAACCAAGCAAGCTTGCAAAGGAAATCTGCACTACAATGAAGTCTCACTTCCCCCTGGTCAAAAGGGCCATCTGAAAACAGTGTAAAATCCAGAAAGGCAGGACAGGCCATGGAGAACTGGGAGCCTTGTTATGCTGATGGGCGGGATGTAAATTGCCAACAGCCACTGGGGAGAAGTGTATGGTGTTTCCTGAAACATCTAAAAAGCAAAACAACAAAGCCTGGGGCACTTCCACTTATGGTCCTATAGCTTAGGGAAATTAAAATCAAAAAGACACAGCCACCC